>NC_088922.1:61145000-61445000 GCF_038396675.1 Hydra vulgaris | reverse complement strand
AAGTATATTAAACCAATGGCTCTGCGCAAAATCGGGTTATTTGCAATCTCCATATAAAACAAAATTGGTTCATCTACAATCTCCGCGTTATTGTTCGTCGTGGTCATGGACACTGTGTTGAAAAAAAACAGGAACACTTAAAGCAGTCAACTTGTATAATATTTCCTGGTAAAGCTTTTGGAAAATTTTTGCCACCTGCGGTTGTTTTTAAACAAAAGTACCTTTACCAGGGTTCAAGGTGAACCACCTAGAACTGCATACGATATCACCACTAATGGGTGGTTTGATGGTAGAACATTTACGAGATGGTTTATAGAGGTATTCTTGCCAGTTGCTGTTTAAAACACCGGCACAATTTTGCTGATTGGTAATAATCTTGATTTGCATTTTTCTCCTGAAGTTATTGAAGTCATGTTTCAACATGACATCAAATTTACTACAATTCCTTCAAATGCAACCCATCTCAGCCAACCGATATATATTGTTGCATTTAGAGGATTAAGTTTAATCTTTTATTTCAAATCATTTCATGTAAAAAAAAAGTACATACTAAGTTTAAAAAGTTCTTTCAATAGTAGCGTGCACACAGTCTCCTTCCATATGTGTATGCACTTTTCCAAATACTTCTGTTCAATTATTAAATTATTTTGAAAAGAAAACAAAAGAGGCAAATTTGCTATTGTAGTGCATCGATTTTGGTAGAGACAGCCGTCAGAATATATTGTCACTTTATTTAAGTTTGGGTTTTTTTATTTTTATTTTAATAAATGGTAAAATAATATCAAAGAAAACACATTTCCAGTCTCCCTTCAGTCTCATCTCATAAATAATTAGTTGCCCCTATTGTGTGAAGGTTATAGATAATTTGATTGCGAGTTTTGATCTTCTTTTTAAAGTACAAAGCACCAGCAGATAAAACTGGGCATATGAGAGTTTGCTGGCAATTCATTGTTAAAATTAATATATAGGGCAACGTTTTTTCTATTGAAGTCTTTACTATTTTGAGGTTGACTATTTTGAGCTTGCAATTTTCAAAGCTAGTGATCTGTATAACTAGATAAAAGAACATAATCAGGTATATAGTTCTTTCAGTCTTAAATTTTTTATCTTTTTAGATTTGTGTATAAAAAAGTTCTTTTTATCAAGCAACTCATACAAAACAGTGTGAGCGACGGAATCCTAGCGTTTTCCTGCTGATTTAGTTTTGTTGTAGAACCTGCAGTACATAAAGATACATACATACATACATACATACATACATACATACATACATACATACATACATACATACATACATACATACATACATACATACATACATACATACATACATACATACATACATACATACATACATACATACATACATACATACATACATACATACATACATACATACATACATATATACATACATACATACATACATACATACATACATACATACATACATACATACATACATACATACATACATACATACATACATACATACATACATACATACATACATACATACATACATACATACACACATACATACATATATACATTCATACATACATACATTGCATAAATATAGTGACGTTTTTTCTTCTGAAAATATGCTTTAAATAGTATAATTTCTTTCTTTCTTTTTTTTTTTTTTCTTTAATATTTTTTTGCCGTTTAAAAATATTAAATTAACCAATTAAAGTTTTCAATTTTTACATTAGTAACGACAGGACTTCTAGAAGATCATGTGGATCTTGTCATGAAGCCCTTTACAATATATGGTTAATTTTTGATAAAAATAATAAATTATGTGATACATCAATATTATCGTATTTTGGGTCAAAAATTTAAACTTTCCATTAAAAATAATTTTTACGCGTACCTATGACGCGTTAGGCGCGCGCATACGCGTGTAATTGTCTTTTACGCGGTTTAAAAATAACCTAAATCGAATTCCTTGATCCAAAATACCATATAAAAGAATACCACATATTTTTTAATCTAAATATTTCTTGTGCCTAAGGCTCGTACTACTTACGCGTATACGCGTTAGAGACTTTTACGCGCACAATGACTGACTTAATTTAAAAAAATTAAATTCCTTAAACCAAAACATTTATTAATTAAAAAGAAAAACTGGTTCGAAAAATATTTTAATATTATATAATATTAAAATATTTAAATAATATATTATAAATAATATATATATTATAAATAATATAATATTAAAATATTTTAACATTATATAATATTAAAATAAAATATTATATAATATTAAAATAAAAACAAAATAAATATTTATCTTATCTAATTTTTCTTTCAAGAAAACAAAAAAAGAAAACCTAATACTAATAAAAAGGCTTTATTTCATTATTACAGCATTAACAAGGTAAAACTTCAGGGTAAGTGTTTTTCCATTTTCAACCTTGTATTTTTTAAAAAAAGTGTTTGATATTACAGGATCACTTCTAATCAACAAGTATTGGTACTGGTTTTTCATAACATTCTTTCTAGATATCTTGGCTGTATGGTTTAATCTAGCTTTGCGAATTTCTTTATTTAGAGCCTCTTGTGACTCTTCAGAGTAGTAACCAATTGGCAGTTCTAATGCCTCAGATATTTGCACACCATGTTCCAAGAGTTTATGAACAGTTGGGGGAATCACATACCAGCAATAGTTTTTGAGTATAAGAGCTGTAGTTTCATAGCAATACTGGCCAAAACTTTCAGAGTTCAACTCATAACAGGAGCATACTGCTATTAGGATTGTTCTCAATCTAATAATTACATCTACTGCCTTTTTCATTGATTGATTTAGATCTGATCAATGTTGGGTAATTAAGTTCACTGGGCCTAGCTCCGCAAACATTACATGATTGCGAGGACAGAGTGTTAGTCAATTCTTCCGTTTCTTTTTGATATTTGAGATGGAGGGGTCTACAGTAATGTGTACTAGAGGGCTTTTTATTTAACCATACATTTTTGTTCATGATGGTTAATTTAAGTGGAACAACAGCTGTCTGGAAAAGACTTTGTTCATTAACTTGGGCTTCACCAATATTTGTATCAGTGTATTTTTGTTTATAGACACTTTGACTGGAGGCACCATCAAAACCACCTTTAAAATGGAATAGACCTTTAAACCTCCCCCCAATTTCAGCAAACATTCTCATAGAGTCTTGGCATTCCGTAAAAGTTAATATCCTTGTCAGAGTATGATTAAACATACCCTGTAGAGAAGTTGAAGCAGATGTTTCTGTCACAATTAAACCCTCAGGATAACATTTGTGTCTCTCATTCTTAATTTCATGAAGTGAAGGATAAATATCTGCGTTATGTATTATCGATGAATTTCTAATAATTTGATACTGTTCATCAGAAAGGTCACACTGAATTTTAAGCTCAAGGCATCTTCGGTTTTCATTTTTATCGGAAAATTTATCTTTTTGATTTTATCTTTTTCAGAGTTTGTTGCACTTTTCACAAGATCAACGAAGTCTTTTTTGCTAGGATCTCTAGTGGCTTTTTTTTATTGAAGCTGATGCCAATGCTTCAGCAGGATTTTCAGCCAATTTGGCAACCTTAAACAAGGTAATATTTAATATTTAAGCTTGTAAACTATTTTTTTAACTGGGTTGAATTCAATTTATTTATTAATACCTTAGATCTTCTGCTTCAATAACCTAAATCTTCCCAGTTCTTGCACTTTCTACCTGAACCTGATGCAACATTTTTTTTGTTAACAGTAATATCTTTGTTCAACCAAGTTCGCTCGTGTTCTAAAAGTCTAGAGAAGGTTTTTGCATACTTCCACAACTTTGATCGGAATTTACATTTAAATATTATTAGAGTTTTCTTTAGATTTATCATTTCAGGTTTTTCAATACTTTCATAATATAGACCCTCCAGTCTACAAAACTCACGTAGAAGAGCCTCGAGTAAGTTATCATGATTAATTCCTAACTCTTGACTTATAGGAACTAAATGTATTCTTTTCATGTTCAATGTAAGCAATGAACTATTTTAAGTTATTTTATACACAAGTTTTAATTTTAAAACGTGCACTATGCCATCAAACATTGCATATATTGGTTTTTGAGGTTTGATAATTAGCACCATCTGCATGAGCATGAGTTTTTTTACTAATGGGAACTAAATGTATAATTTGTGTAATGAATGAAAGCAATGAACTAATATTCGCTACTTTATACGGCAAGTTTTAATTAAAAACGAAAAAAAAAAACACAAAAAAACCGAAGTATTTGAAAGGTCTTATTTTAATTGGGGCAAGTTTGGGCAAATGATTTTTATTTTTTTTGCTTTCATATATACCTATTAATGGGAAAGTATTAAAACTACCATGGAATCTAGTGGAATCGTTTAGTTTTTAAACTAAACTCATAATTAAACTAATTTAAAAAAATCAATTTATGACACATTTTTGAGATCTCAATAATGAAAAACTAAAAACAAAATTTATTGTCAAAAATGTTGTTAGTAGTTGCCAAACATCTTAAACATATGATTTCAAATTAAATTTTGAACTGTTTTTACCCATGTCAATCTTAAAAGAGTGACACAAAAGCTAGATTTTTTTGAACGAGTTTTCCGATAAATAAAATAAAATAAATAAGTCTCGAAAAAGGCGTATAAATTGGTGAAATCTTGAAAATTGTTCACAAAAAAGTTAATTATTGACTTTTAGTGGTATTTAGTAACATTATAATTAAATTAATTAATTTCCAGCAATACTTTTTTATGGGGTGTTTTTTGCCGTTTTTTATGGATTTTGACTCACTGTGGCCCGGGACAAATTGTCCCTTTCACCCCACACTCGGCGGACCTGCTTCCTCGACGCATAAATTTTTTAAAACATTGAAAAAAAAAAAGAGCTTTAAGCTAATTAGAAATATCTATGTAATAAAACTTGATATTAAAAAAAAAAAAAAGTAATCAAGTTTTAAAAAAGATAGGGAACAGGACAGTCAAACCGCCTACGTACGTTTATATTATGGCCTGTAGTTTAGATTACAGAACTTAGAGCAGCACGGTTAAACAAGACTATAAACCCTTATTCTAGGTATATTATACCTGAATGTTTCAGCCATAAATGTCCAGTCACACTCTAAGAAAAAATCCGTTATATACAACGAACTGCATATGTCGCTATTGCACCAACGGGTTTTCCGTTATGTTAACGGATTAAAATTTTAACAGATTTAAAATTTAAACGGATTAAGTTCGTCGATATTAGTCCGTCGAAATTACGGATTTATTCCGTTCGTGCAACAAACAATTCGCTAAAAAAAAGGAACTATTACGCTGGGCGGCTTTTGCTGTTTTGGTAAAATGAAGAATTTACTACGTCATCGTATTGAATAATTTATTATTCCCTTTATTAAAATTTAAAAGGAATTAAGCCAGATAAAACTGAGATTTCATTACAAAATAGTCCTTATTTTTAGTATATAGATTATTTTATTATGATATTTAACATCTGATACAAGCAGTACTATTTATACAAACTAACTTGATCGGGAGAGATTTTTTAGCAAGCTTTAAAAACTTTTTAACTTTTTAATTGAAAACTAATTAAATATTTATAATAATTTAATTCAATATAGAAACTTTCAATTACAAAAAAAATCAAAAAATTTAAATAAAGTTATAAAAATTTTCTTAATATATATTTTATTAATACAGTTATTATATTCAAGGTTAAAAGACATTTATATAAAAAACACAGACATGTATACAATTGTTACTATTCTAGATTTCAATTTTTAATACTGTTGTAAATTCATGTGTGTGCACATTTTAATTCCAGCAACTTGTTGTCGGTTATTTAAACCTTAAAATACAATAAAGAAAATAATGAATATAAATGATATACCATAATACAAAATGGTAATAAATTTTTACTAATAACCCTGTAAGAAACATTTGTTGCTAGCTCTTTATTTCTGAATTGCTAATAAAAATTATGTTATTTATTAGTTCTACATTTCAATGTATTAAATTAAATTTTATTTTGTAATAATAAACACGTTAAAAGTATTAATATTAGAATTTAAATTTGATACCTCATGCCTGAATACCACATGTCTAAAATAGCAAGTTCTATACAAATATAAACAAGCAATATATAAACTTATTTGTAACTAACATAAAAAAATTGCAAGAAAAAAAAAAAAAGTTTTACAACTAATTTAAACTCACTGTGTGATATAGCATCACACGTGTCTAAAATAGCAAATTATAAAAGCATATACAAACTTAAATATACAAACTATAACAATCCATATAGAAACTTTCCTGTAACTACCCTAAATAAATACCCATAAAAAATGCAAGTAAACATTTTACAACTGATGAAACGTGCTTAAAATAGTCAATTATAAAAGCATATAAACAAATTATATGTAAACTGGCTAAATAATCGTCTAAATAAATATACCCATTAAAATAAATGCAAGTAAACATTTAAATTTGATACCTCATGCCTGAATAAACCATGTCTAAAGTAGCTAGTTCTATACAAATATAAACAAGCAATATATAAACTTAGTAGCAACTAACATAAAAAAATTGCAAGTAAAAAAAAAAAAATAGTTTTACAACTAATTTAAGCTTACAGTGTGATATAACATCACAAATGTCTAAAATAGCAAATCATAAAAGCATATACAAACTTAAATATACAAATTAAACAATCCCTATATAAACTAAATAAACACCCATAAAAAATACAAGTAAACATTTTACAACTGATGAACAGTTGTAAAATGTTTACTTGTGAAATTGCATGCCACATGTCTAAAATTGCAAATTATAAAATCATATAAACTAGCTCTGTGTAAACATAGCTGCAACTAACCTAAATAATGATACTTATCATTGATGGGTCTTTTGATGGCATCAAAAGAAATGTTAACATTTTTACTTTTACAACGGATTTAAATTTATACCGTAAGTTACTACATGTCACGTTTACAATAGAAAATTACACTAGAATATATGCAAGTCATATAGTCTTAATTATGGAAATAATTGTTCAACTAACCCTTTAGTTTATCATGTAAAAAAAATAAAAAATGTATATATAGAAAATTTAAAATAAGTTTAACAACCTTCGAAATTAGAAATAACAGAGTGTAACTAAAACTGTGTTTATCCATTTGCTTTCTATACTAAAATTTAGTAAAAAAAAGCAAATGGATAAACACAATTTAAATTACGCTTTTTTCAAATAGTTTCACATTTAGTCAAAATGTGAAGCAATTTAAAAAATGGCAAATTAAACTCACTGCAACAAACCTTTATCTACAACTTAAATGTGGTTTAAGAAAAACGCCTTTTAAATCTTTATCATTTATAAATTAAGAACTATAATATATTGACAAATCTAAATCAAACAAACAAGACTTAAAAATATAATCTACAGAAAAAGCACTTCAAAATTTCTCATAGAAACCCTTTTTAATAAAAAGATTAAGTTGTTTTTCGACGGATTTGAATGTTTAATCCGTTGAATTAACGAAATTTCGAAGAATCCGTTAATCGTTTGATTTACTCCGTTAATTTTGTGATTTTTGGTTACGAATTACTTCATTAATTTAACGGAAAAATCCGTTACTTTTCCATGCCAGAGTTATTTAAAAAAAATGCTTGCATACTGGTGGTATTGTATTTTTAATTTTAAGTTGGTATGCAAACTTGTTACTTCTTGAATTTTTATTGAATGGGTTAAATACTGTTTTTCTTTTAGTATCACTAGTTACAAACTAACAATTTAATCATCTCAATTTTCAGATTTTTATCAAAAATCGACAAAACTCGGTTAAAATATGTCTTGTCTCGTCATTAACGTCACTACACCCTGATTTTTTGTAAACACATGATACTTTCACAACTTGGACTAAGTTCTTTGGCACTTTTTTGAGTTTTTTATTTTGGAGCCCCATCAACTAGTTTAGTAACGGTATATTCTTTACCTTGCTTGCGCAGTCTTTTCGTTTACATTCACAAATGTGCTTTTTTTTACTTTTTTTAAAAACCATGTTGAGATCATGACTTATACTTAACGCATTACTTGATTTGTCATAAATATGAAGTAGTTCAAAGTTTTTATGGAGTTTAACTGTTAAGAATGTTCTTTCTCTTTCCGATAAATTATCATCGTTTTCTATTTATTCCATACTGCAATCAAAATGCGTTATTCTATTAAGCTATATGGCATTAAAATTAATAAAGCCTTTACTACATTGGTGGCCTGTTTCTCCTCACTCTCCTTATTTTCTGTCAAATTTGATTTTTTAATTTTAATTTTTTCATTTGCATTAACATATAACTTTTTAAAAGATTTGAATTAATTCGTCAACTAATTACTTTTAAACAAAATCAAACGTGGCACGTTAAGCTTTGTGTTAAAACTTAAACAAATTTATATATCAGGAATAAATAAATAGTAATGCAAATAATGTTTTTTTTTATTTGATATATAATAGTAAAAATTTAGCGGTCGTGTATTTCAGGAACCCCCTTTAGTAAGTTTGTAAAAAACGATTCACGTTTTACGCAAAGACACGTTGGCCAACAACTTTTATCATATTTTTGTAGATCTGCTACTTAAAATGAAATCAAAATGGGCAGAAAACTTGAAAAATCCAGCCAGAAGTAAAAATTTGTAGGTAGAAAGGATTTGAACACCCGAATCTAAATTTAACATAAAACTTTAATACATTTACAAATGGCAAATTTAAAATCACGGTGTTTATAAAAAATTAGGACGAAATGCATTTGGACCTTCAAACCAGAACAGTGTTAACGTCAGACTTGAAATCCAAGGATTGTCCTTTTGATTTAAAAGATAATTTAAATATATATTACTTCATTATTGTATTTATTCATTTATACAAAAAAAAGAAGTTTTATTTACACCTTTATAAAAATAATTTTATATATATTATTGTTTATGTAAACACTGTCGCTCTATACTAAACGAAATTTTAAAATGTAATGATTCACTGTCGGAATCATTACATTTTAAAATTTTGTTAATAATATATGATTTTCTGAGTTTTCAAAAACATCTGGAAGAAATAAAAATCTTAAAGCTTGAAAAGACAAACTTCTACTGACTTTTGCATAAGATTTTACGATTGAGGATATCGAAACCAGAAGTCTGCAAAAAACGTCATGCTTATATTTTTTCTAAAGTTTTTCTTTCATTAAATAAGAGAATCAATTAAGATTTAAATAAAGACTTTTTATTAATATATGAGATATTTTTTAAGACTTTGTTTCTAGAATCCTGAGCATCCTGAATATAGGTCAGGTTATCCTGCTACTGGTAACATGTAACTTAGTACTACCTGCTTCATGCCCTGCTGGCTTGTAGGATAAGCTTTCTGTCTTGTAGAACGCCTCCAATGTAAAGACTTAAATGGTAAACAGATTCTATTTGTTGACCAGCCGTCTGGTTCATTATAATAACGTTGTTGCCTCCCAACCCTTCTTCATCTATAAGGCTGACGCAGATGTATTTATAATACATTGTTTCCAGTTTAGGATGTTAAATGCTGGATCTTCTTGACTCAATGCATGCGTTTTACGTATGTTTCTGTTTTTATGATGAGTAAACTCATTCTACTATCTCCTACTGAGGATATAGCTCTAAAACACAGTTTTGTGGTTCTGAGGCCGGCTGGTAATCAGGTTTTTCAAACTCTGTGGGAGCTCTCACAGATGCTGATTTCATCTACAGCTGTAAAATATCAAAGTACTAACAGTGCCATGTTGCACATGGATGGTATCCCTGTTTGTACTTTTGATGTGCATTGTTGTGGCCATATTTGGATCCTTATGTTACAGCTTGGGGTTTACTATAGTATTGAGGCACTTGTTTTGGCTATTAGATAGTGTATTAAGTACTATTTGTGCTTTGAGTCAAGTTCTTTAACAAATTAAAAAATGGCAAAAGTAAAAAACTATAAAATACAAAAAAACCATTGTCATCACCAAGTACTCTAAATCTATAATTCACTATTTGTGGTCTTCGAAGTAACTTTTTTTCTGTTGAGTCTTCTCTCTTGCAAAGATCACCAAAACTACTTACTCTTTGCAAGATTAACTTGAATTTGGATGTCTAACCGAGTGATCTTAGTGTTGATGGTTATCTTCCTTTAATTCGTAAAGACTTCAACAGTCACAAGCTTGGCCAGGGCATTTACATTATAAAAAGTTCACCCATTTGTCGGGAAACTAAGTTTGGACCCACAAACTATTCTTTATGTGTTTTTCTTTAGCACCACTTCACTCTATTGCCTTCTTTTTGTTCTATACCGCTTTCCTTTATCTCAAGACTGCACTTTTTTCAATGTTATGTCTAATTAAATTGACCGAACCCTCTTTCTTTAACCTTCAGCCGATATCGTTGTTGTTGGTAACTTTAATGTTTATCACACTAAATGGCTTGGCTCTAGTGTCAGTCACTCTGTAAGAGTTGAGGCCCACAACGTTTGCCTTTTTCAATCTCTAACACAAGTGGCCAACTTTCCAACTAGCTATCGCAATTTACCTTCTATACTCGATTTATGTCTTGTTTCTGATCCTAGTCAGTCCTCAGTTTCTCCACATTCACACTTCATCACAACTCTAAAATCTAAAACTATTATCTCATTCTTCTTCATCATCAAATTCCCTCTATCATTGTACCTCTTACAACTATCTTAAAGCTGAATGGAACTCTTTCCTTGATTTTCTTCTTGCTAGTTCTTGGGTAAAAATTTTTTGTCTTACTGCTAACAGCTGTGCTTCTAATATAACTTCTTGGATTCAAGCTGGCATGAATTACTTTATTCTTTCTTGACAATTCTTAGTCAAGCCTCGCTCCTCTTAATGGTTTTCTTTTAATTGTACTGCTGAAATTTCTAATTGTAACCATTATTTTCATATCTATCAGTAAAACAATTCTCTAGAAAACAGACGTCTGTTTACTACTGCTAGAAACATTGTAAAAAGATTTTGTCTAACACCAAAGCCCACTACTCTCAGGACACGAAACCTCGTATTTCATCTCAAAAACTAGGCTCTCGTGACTTCAGGAGAATCATTAACATTGTCTATACCAAAGGCCAATTTTTTATTCCACCTCTCTTGTGTGATTTAGATTTTGCCACCTCACCTAAAGACAGAGCAGAATTATTTGCTAAGAGCTTTTTATCAATATCATCTCTTGATTCCACTAGTTGCGTTCTACCTGATATAGCCAACAAACAGGTTGATCCATTGCTTGACATTCGTATCACTCCAGCTTCTGTATCAAAAGTGATTTTCTGCTTAGATTCTTTTACAGCTTTTGGCTCGGACAATACATCTGTTAGAGTCATGCAAAAGTGTTTTTCGGAGTGCTGTTGTCTATACTTTGAAAACTATTTAACAAGTGCTTATCAGAGTCTTGTTTTCCAGCCTGCTGGAAAGCAGAAACTGTTATCCCTATTTTCAAAAACTCTGGAGAGCAATCTGACTCATCTAACTACCGTTCCATTAGTCTTCTTCCTATAATAAGCAAGATTTTTCAGCCGTTAATTAACAAACACTCAATCTCTCATTTTGAATCTAATAGCTTACATTCTGATCATCAACATAAATTTCTATCTTTTTGTTATACTGCTGATTTGTAAACGGTAATTAATGGTATGTTTTATCGTGCATTAGATAGATGCGAAGAAGCTCAGGCTATCGCTCTTGACATTTCTAAAACTTTTGATAAAGTTTGGCATGCTGGTTTTTTTTTATAAGCTCTTTTCCTACGGCGTATCAGGTAACATCTTAAAGATGATTAAATCCTTCCTTACCAGTCGCAGTATCAAATCTGTTCTCCATAGACAGCGCTCTTTTTCATATTCTGTAATTTTAGGGGTTCCTTGAGGTTTTCTCCTTGGCCCCATAATATTTTTTATTTACTTTAACAATCTCCCAGAAATTCTACCATTTAAGGTGACATTGTTTGCTAATGATACTATTCTTGTATCGATAAGAAGCCAAAACACTGGTTACTTGGATATGACATTTGAGAATGAAAATGATCTCACTACTGCTAAAGCATGGGGCTCTCAGTGGCTGTTGAACTTTAATTCAAATAAAAACTCAATTTATTTTAGCTAATCGTTATCTCAATAATCTAGATCTTCCTATATTTATGGATTGTAATGTACTCAATGAGTCACCTACCCTTCATCTTCTAGGATTAACTCTTATTCCCAATCCTTCTTAGAAACCATATATCAAATCCATTGCAAAATTAAAATCTGCTAAGGTTGTTTCTTTTTATGGTGTTTGCCTTTTCTTATTCCGGATTCTATTCTTTATCTCTAGAAATCTCAAATCCTTGTATTAAATACTGTTGCCATATCTGGGGCGGATCTTCCAATAATACCCTCTCTTTTAGACAAGAAGAGAAAATACATTGTAAACATAGTTGAACCTGCTCTTGCAGCCAACTACCATTACCACATTGTCGTAATGTTACCTTTTTTTTCCTTTTTTATAAATACTACAATGGGCACTACTCTAAAGAGCCAGTGTCTCTTGTGCCATCTACTATAATTCATTCTTGTGTTACTCGTCATTCAATTAAGTCTCATCCTTTTTCTGTGACTGCTCCTAAGAGCTCCAAAAATTCTTATTCGTCTAGTTTTTTTCCTTCATTTTGTTTTTCTGAATCACATAGTTTGCAATCTTTTAAGCTCTTAGTTAATTGTTATCTTGCTCTATAATTTCATCTTTTCTCTTCCAGTAACTTTCAACTCGAGTGGTTCAACTTCGAGCGGTTGCTTGCAGCCTTGTGTTAAGACTACCGTGGGGAAGAGGGGGCAAGACCACCAAGCGTGCTTACGCATGAGCGGGAAGGGGGAGTATAAAAATGTACGAGGTGCAACAGGGAAAGGGAGGTGGTCCGAATCTGAAGATTTTTGCGTACATATTATATGGATGGCAACTTAGTGAGTGAACATATATGGCTGATTTAAAGATAAGCGCATTATTAGTAGTAGTAGCAGCAGCAGCAGCAGCAGCAGCAGGAGTAGTAGTAGTAGTAGTAGTAGTAGTAGTAGTAGTAGTAGTAGTAGTAGTAGTAGTAGTAGTAGTAGTAGTATAGAGTGTACATACAACGACTGATTTAGGAATAGGCGCATAGAAGTGAACACACATCGTCTAAGGGTTTTGGTTTTGAGATGCAGTATTCCAGTCCAATATTTCATTCATCGGCAAAATATAAATATCATAAAATCGTTACGGGTGGGGTATTAGGGTTGCCAGATACCTGGTTGCCAAAAGGAAGACATAGAAATGTCAAAAGGAGGACAAAGGAGGATTTACTTAATTTTAGTCATCTAATAACGTAAGGTTTTTAAGATTTTGGGGGCTATTGGCTTTTTTATGTTGGGAAGGGTAGGGGCAAGACTCCAACCCTCTAACCACGGTACTAACACCGGATGAGAATAAACAACAAAGCAACAATAAACATCCAAACGTGTCACTTTGCCTCATTCTCGTTGCACCCTTTAGCAAAGCATGAATACTTTTTTTGATTGAACTTGAGAATTTAAATTTTCTTTCTGTATAAATTAAAGGCATTTTTATAAAATTCAATTTTATAAAAATGCAATTCAATTTAAGTGTTGTTTGTTGCTATAAGAGCAAAAACTGACATAAAAAAATGTGCTGAGTTAAAGAATTTTTAATTAAAAAAGAGTAGATTTATAATTTTTTTAAGTTTTTTAATTCCTTTGTCGTTTTATAGAACAATAATTGGAAAAGCGAAACACGCAGAGTTAAAAGTAGAACCATACGTTTTAATTTAAGAATTGAACGTCAAAAAAAATTTTTTATAACGTTATTAAAGCTATTCCTAAAAGTTTTACAGTTTTAGGAATAGTTTTTATTAATTTAAATGAGGAAATATATGTAAAAAAAAATCATATGAAAAAAAAAAAAAAAAACTGAAAATAATTATAAACCCGGACATTAAAAATGTTTTCAGCTTCGCCTGCCGGTGTTACGTTAAATAAGAAGCCCGTTAAAAAAGTAGACAAAATGTTGTATCTGCGCATGCGTTAACATACAGATACTTATTTAACGCCTATAGGCGTTAAGTAAGTATCCCGTTAAAAAAGTAGACAAAATGAGCAATCAAGACAATATTTTTAACGCCAAACATAATTTTAAATTTTAAGTTAATTTAAGATTTAAGTTAAAGTTTTATAAAATCCTTATTAAAAAGTATGACATCAAAAATAATCTTATAAGAACTTAATATTTGCAAACATATTTAACGTAACAATACAATTAGGAGCGCCGCACTGCTCTTGATTAACGATCTTATTTTGTATTATGTCTTATGTTTATAGATAGTGATATAAATGTTATAATATGTTAAATTTTGTTATCTGGCGCCCACCCCACACAGTGCCTCCTGGATAAGTAATATTATCTCTTAATGTAATAGTATTTCTAAAAGAGTTATTTTAACTTAAAATATTTTTAAAAAGAAGCCTTAACTTTAAATTTTCAGCTGATGAAAATTTTCATATAAGTGTAAAAAGTGTAAAATCTATTACACTTAATAAACATAGGAATCCATTTCTGATCTGGAGTTAATGGTTTGAAATTTAACAAGTTCTAGGTTTTGATCTAGATATGATCTTAAACCTTCCATAATGTTACAATTATAAACCAGCATTATCCAAACTAAACCGTCCAAACACGCTTACGTGGGATAATGTGTAAGCGATTAAAACATGTAGAAGATTACAATTACTTGGAAACAAAATGAGAAATGTAAAAAAAAACGCATAACATATTAAATTGTTAAAAATTTATTTTCCAAAATAAATTAACAACTTTGTATTGTTAAAACTTGTGCCCATTTAAATATACCTCTCCTAGATAGTCGGTTGTTTGCCTCCTCAAATAACACCAGGGATCCTCAAATAACACCAGGGATCGAGGTTTACCTATCAAATATACTTTTAACATAAGCGATGGAATCTTTTACTTTAATTACTCCTAGCCATAAGAGCTTAAGTTGTCGTACCTAAAACTCAAAAAAAAAAAAAAAAAAAAGAAAGAAGAAGAAAGTTGTCATTCTTATTATAAGTAGAATTATTTACTAGATAATTATAATAAATTGACAGATTAAACAAACAAAAGACAAAAATGTTTGAATTTAAAAAAGTACTTGAAACCTGAAATGTAATCAGGCAATCTAAAGTGAAATATAAGAAAAATAATATTAGAAAATTATTTTTAACTTTTTTATATTTACAATCTATATTTATTAATTATAACTTTTACTTAATAGTTAGAGTGATGATACAACTAGAATTTAAACTAAAGTAACAATTAAAAAAAAAAACATCATAATAAACCTAATTTAAAAAACTCTAGATTAATCTCTCTTATAAAACTTACTAAAATCTAGTCTAGTTCCATCTTTACTACTTGTAACTCTAGCTCTAACTCTAACTTATAACTACTACTTGTAACTCTACTTGTTGTA
Organism: Hydra vulgaris; assembly: GCF_038396675.1. Taxonomy (NCBI): domain Eukaryota; kingdom Metazoa; phylum Cnidaria; class Hydrozoa; order Anthoathecata; family Hydridae; genus Hydra; species Hydra vulgaris. The sequence goes on along the minus strand of NC_088922.1, from coordinate 61,429,444 downwards.
TCTCCACTACTTATAACTCTTATCTAAAACTGAATCAATCAAAAACACTTAAAATTAGTTTTTGTTTAAAATAAGTTTTTGTTAAGAAATTATTTTTATGCATTTAACAAAAAGATTTCAAGTCATTATGCTTACAAAACAAAAATTAATAAATTAAATATCTAACTTTTATTAAGGTTTTCAAAAAATTATTTTTACACAAAGTTTCTAAAATTACTAATTAACTTATTAAAACAAAATAAATAACTGAAAACTGCTATTATCACATGATTAGGTCAGCATATTGTAAATATACACTTAAATATTTTTATTATTTTATAACCTAAAGAGATACTACATCAATATTATTTTATTGTACAGCGACAGAAATCATCACATTGAAATGATAATGAGCATACTTTTTTACCATACGATAAAGAAATGTAAGGAAACATCTCCATTTTTTTTTCTCTCAATACACTGCAGGAAATGAGACCTCATACAATTTTTATCCCAGATAATTAAACTTGGATCAAAACCATTGCATAAAGCAGTAGCATTTGCAATAGCATAAAGCCCACAATCATATCCATTGTCTTGCTTTTGACATCTCATGACCTCCACATTCAAAGAAGAAATACATTCATTTATTAACAACGATCGTGCAACTTTGTGTACCAGTAATGGAACAGTGGCTTTATTAAATCCAGTAAACAATGAATCATAATACTGAACAGAATTAGAACCATTTTCAGATGCTAAATTACTTAATAGAACCCAATGCGAATTTCTAACATTAAGTATCTGAACAAATTTTCCAGAAATAGTATAACCACCAAAGTTTTTTGAATTAAATAAAATAAATAAAAAAAACTTTTTAAAAATAGCTTTCTATTCAATCGACTAAAAAGTAGAAAATAACTTTTTTCTGTTTCTGGTACTCGTGGAAATCATGTACTTAGTAATAATCACTATTGTTAAGCCAATACTGGAAGACATTAAAGGCAATTCATATACGTATGTAAACAAACAAACTCATCGAAGTAAAGGAATAGAAAATTTGGCGCCTTTTAAGTCAGATGCTTTCAAAATCAAATTTGTTTTAAATGTACATAAAGCTAAAGGCGCCAAACTTTCTATTCCTTTACTTCGATGAGTTTGTTTGTTTACATACGTATATGAATTGCCTTCAATGTCTTTCAGTATTGGCTTTACAAAAGTGATTATTACTAAGTACATGATTTCCACGAGTACCAGAAACAGAAAAAAGTTATATTCTACTTTTTAGTCAATTGAATAGAAAGCTATTTTTAAAAAGTTTTTTTTATTACTTTTATTTTCTACTTTTTAGTCTTGATAAAATTGAATTATTACACTTATTGATTATGATTAATATTCAATAAAAATTTATTTTGAATTTCTGAAGACCGTTACGCTAACTTGCCATTACAAATTTATTGCTCTCTTAAAAAACAAATTAATTCATTCTACTAAATCTAAAAGACTTATTGAATCAAAGGTAACAAATATAGCTATTGTTAGTCGGCAAAAGAATATTTGTAAAATTTCAGGGCTGTACGATCAAAAGAATTGCTTCAAAAAGCGCTGTGAAGTTTCGGCCTCCACAAAAAAAAAAAAATCAAAAAATGCGGACTTGTCAGTGAGTGAATAGAAAGCTATAAAAATGCAAAAACTTTGAAACCCACCTACTTCAGGAAACTGGTGTTAAAGAATGCTTTGTGCAATATCAATTAAAGTATCATCGAGCCAACGAGATGGATGTTTTAAAACATCTATGCACAGCTCGACTGATTGTGCTGATAATGTTGAATAAAAATTATTATCTACAGAAATTGCGAGACAAACTAATTTTTTGGATTTTGATATACTTGCCTATTTGAAATGAAAATGATTTGCATCCTTTCAGTTGTTTTGAAGTATAATATTTTTTCATTTTAGTCTGGGTCTGCATAATATTGTTATTTACTTCTGTAACAACTTTAATATAAGAATCCATTTTTTCTTGAACTTGCTCATTGGATGCCTTATATTCAAAAATTTTATTCTCATTAGTATCTAAATCAGTATTATTTAGAGACAAAGTTGAAAATAAGTTTGCTTCTCTGCTGAACATTAAAAAAAAGGATGTGAATTTTGTTGAATTTTGCACACATGTACATAGACCAAATAAAACAGCTTCTAACAATTTGTCCCAAATGTCTTGGGTTTCATTGGATAATTTAGAAAGGGATTTCTTAATTGTCTGATTTGTTCTTTCATCTTGCCCATTAGTTTGAGGGTGGTAAGCAGAGGTTATCAAGTGTTTGATTTGAAATGAAGAGAACAAAAGTTCATTCAAACTATATACAAATTCTATGTCTTGATCTGAAAGAATTTTTTTTGGAGGACCAAATTGATAAAATAAAGTAGTAAGGCACTTTGAAACATAAAAGGCTGACTTTTCAGGAATTGCAAAAGCTTCAATATATTTACTCCAAAGATCAGTTATAGTTAAAATGTATTTGTTCCCAAGTTTTGTATTTGTAAGAGGTCCAATTAGATCTATACCCAAAAAATCCCACAGTCTATTAACCATAATAGGTTTTAATTTCGGAGCAACAGTTTTATTTTCTCCATACGTTGGCACTTGTCACATTCTTTAACCCATTTATTAATATCATTAACCATCCCTAACAATTAAATTTAACATAAAACTAAACTCAAACATGAATAAAATACGTAATATTGTGATAATACCTAACCAATAGAAAGAACTTTTTAGCTTTGCTCTAGTGTTGTTGAGACCAACATGAGCTCCATGATTAGAATCATGGACATCTTTAAACGCTATCATTTTTTCACAGTCGTTTATAGCAACTTGTAACTTTTTAAATGAAGTTACATAATACAATTTACCATCTGAAGTATAAAAAAAGTAAGATTTAATTCAATGGTAATAATTATTTATTCAACAAACTATAATGTAATGTTTACATACCACATAGTTTGAATTTTTTAACATACTTCAAAAAGGATTTACGCTCTGGTTTGTAATATTTCATCCTTCCATCAGAGAGATATTGTTTAACATCTTCAACAGAATAGTTACGAACAGGCATTTTTCAAATTAAATTTTTAACTTTTTAGATTTTTAGATTTAAATTAGAAATTTAGGTAACTTTGAAGATTTACCTAACAAGGCTACTTATTTAACGATAGATTTCACCTACCTAATGGATACTTAACATCATATCTGCGCATGCTTATCGCATGCGCAAAGCTATCTATCTACTTTTTTTAAGGGCTACTTATTTAACGTAACACCGGACAGAGGACAAAGGATAAAAAAAAGTAGACATGTCCTCCTCTTACCGGAGGTCTGGCGACCCTAAATATGATAGACGCAACCTCCTTTCTACATAAGTTGTTATAAATATGTAATAAGTTATTATAACATATAAATTAAAAAACTTTGAATTGTTGCAACTAAATCACTAATAGTGTCCTATAATAAAACAAAAATAAACATTCTTTGCTAAGTACCTTTAAGCCTTTAGTTTATTGTCAATCTTTAGTAGGAAAAACAAGTAAATTGTTGTATACTTTTTTTTTTCATAATAAAAATGATATTGTATGGTCTGTGTCATTAGTTATGCGTAATAATGATAGATAAACATTTGGTGCCGATTCAGGTTACTAATTAATGTAGACCTTGATACTACTCTTTAGTAGTTGGGTTGAATCTAATACAAGATTGTATGTTTATTATTTAGATAAATTATTTTAGTTATAACAAAGGAGTTAATGAAAAATCAGAATTTGTTATTTCAGGTTAAGATTATGGAAAGGCATTTTATAAAAAGGAAAAAGAAAGAGGAGGTCCGAATAATAGAAATAGAAATAATAAAAGTTATAAATATCATTTTTTCCATTCACATTTTTTTTTTGTTGATGCGTGTTTGTAATTTAATGTACTGTGGTAAAACAAAATTTAGAAGTTTGTAATAATAATTAAACATATAATATAATAGAATAATCATTATAGTTATAAATACAAATGAAAATTTAGTTTGAAACATTTTAGATACTGCTGCATCCTAAGAATTTTTTACCTCTATGTTTAAAGTGCAGGAGATGCTTTATAGCTGTAATAACTTATCAAGGAGAAAAACACTAAAAAAATGTAAAAATGGGTAAATGTAGAAGGAGCTTATAAATTGTGAATAGTTTGGAAAGAAAGAAACATTCTAGCAGTGGTATTATAATAAAAATATTCAGTGCTGATCTACAAAACAGGTTAGCTCCATTATGAGCATTTATTGTAAAATATTGCTCTTTTCATAACATCACACTCTTTTTTGTAACATAGTGTTACAAAAAAGAGTGTGATGTTATGAAAAGAGCAATATTTTACAATAAATTAATAAAAGAGCTTATAAATTGTGAATAGTTTGGAAAGAAAGAAACATTCTAGCAGTGGTATTATAATAAAAATATTCAGTGCTGATCTACAAAACAGGTTAGCTCCATTATGAGCATTTATTGTAAAATATTGCTCTTTTCATAACATCACACTCTTTTTTGTAACATAGTGTTACAAAAAAGAGTGTGATGTTATGAAAAGAGCAATATTTTACAATAAATTAATAAAAGAGCTTATAAATTGTGAATAGTTTGGAAAGAAAGAAACATTCTAGCAGTGGTATTATAATAAAAATATTCAGTGCTGATCTACAAAACAGGTTAGCTCCATTATGAGCATTTATTGTAAAATATTGCTCTTTTCATAACATCACACTCTTTTTTGTAACATTGTGTATAAAATAAAATATTGCATTATGGAAACTTGTCCTAACCACGCAAGTATAGAACCATAGATGTTAAACTTGATTTTAAAAGTTTTCATACTTTTGCATCTATTAATAGCATCACTTTCTCATGGAATGAAAAACACCTTTAATTGAAAACTTTACTATTTTTATTAAAAAAAAGACAATAGTAAGAGATAAAAACATTTATTGTAATATGGTGTTTTGATAAAGATAAAAAATTTATTGACAAAAAATTTAATAAAAGGCATGTGATACTTAATGCCTTAAATTTTAAGGTTATATTTCATAACATTTTTTAGTCTATATATAAAATGGATTTAAAACGTGTTTTATCTATACAAAGTCATGTTGTGTCTGGATATGTTGGAAATAAAGCTGCCACATTTCCTTTACAGGTATTCAAAGCCAAATTTATTTATTTTACTCGTTGCATAAAATATCTACGCAATACAAGCTAAAATTATAGTGTTTCTAAAGTATTTGTATAAATGTATACATAAGTTTTTATATATATATATATATATATATATATATATATATATATATAAATTCAAGTATATATGTAAATTTATGTATATATATAAATTTATGTATATATATAAAATTATGTATATATAAATTTATGTATATATTTTTAAAATTTCTTTTTTGCACAATACAAGTAAAACAATTGAGAAACAAGACTAATTTTTTCCGCTTATTAATAAAAACCTTTTTTTTAACAAATAAAATTACAATACATGTTTTAACTATTTTATAGTCATCTTCAGTTGGGTTAAAAAAAAAAATTATTTAATTATATATACAAATAATATACAGTAATGAAATACAAATTACATCCTTAATTTGTATGCGCTAGATGTGATTCCTGTTATATAGGCGAAACTTCTCTCCACCTTAAAACAAAAATGATTGAACACTACTGGAGAAACAAAAAATAGCACAACACAAATATCTCCGTGCTAATAATAATTGTTTTAATAATTATAATAATAACTGTTTTTCAATATTGGATTCTGCCTCCAATATATTTGAGCTTAAGATTAAGAAAAGTTTGTTCATTGAATAAAAAAATCGAGACTCAATCCAGAAAACTCCAAACCGTTAAACCATTATAAAAATTATCTTTTTACATAATAGTTACCATTTTATTAGTCATTAACCTTTTGTTAAATAATTTAATAACTTTTTATTGTAATTTTTCTTTTGCTGTGCATGGGAGACACCATTACTAGCGAATATTATATAAAAAAATTTTTTGAAACCTCTTATATGTGAAATAAGCAAAGACCTAAAACAGGCACTCAAAATTTCAAATTTCTCCATGATAACACTTGACCCCATGTGACACAAACCGTCACAAATTGTCTAAACCAAGCTGGAATTACAATAATTCGCCACCCACCATACTCACTAGACTTAGCTCCATCCAATTATTGGCTATTCGACTTGATAAAAAAAATCTAGATGATGATACTGGCGTCGAAAGTCAAAAAACTTGCATAACGAAGCTACTTCAAAGTATACCCAAAGAAGAGTATAAAAAAACTTTTGACAAATGTCTTGAAAGGATGCAACTTTGTATAGATAATTATGGGCATTATTTTGAACATTTAATGAAATAAAATTTAAAAAAAATCTTTTTTTTTTATAGGGGAGTTCTACGAACTTTCCTAACGACCTAAGTAATATTGTTACTTGCACGCAAACCACATTGCTGCTAGTGCATGCAACTAACTGATTTTTTAAAATACCTAAAGTAGGCTAGCTAACATTCAAAAACAAATTTGTGAAGCTTAAATACTTGTCATAGTCGAAAAACATTTTCTTACATTTCTAGTTCATACATTTGTTGTTGCAAGATTGTAAATTTGAATTTTAAGCTAAAATTAAGTCATAGACTAACATACAAACAAAAATAGTAAGTCTTCATTAATTGTGTTTACCCTAATTGAGCATCTCTTAATTATCCCATGAGAGTATTTGTACAAGTATATAAAAATTAAGCTTCTCTAGACCTGCTAAACTCAATAAATAAAAGCTTTCTGACACAATTTAACATTAATGTTTTGAATCAAATGCCATGCACACTGTTTTCTTTGCTTACATGTTAAATGTAAATTAGCTTTAACATTTATTGAAATTAATAGTCTTTTTTCTGAAAACCAAGACATTGCAATTGGAACCATATTGTTGACATAAGATTCGAGATTCAAAAAACTTATATATTTAAAACAAATTAGAGCAAAATAGTATCAATATTACTAACATTGGTTGTTTTGAATTGTTGTTCTGTTGTTCTGAATAAGCAAAAAATCAAAATATCTCAAGTAGGTTGAGGACCCCCAGCATTTGCTTAACACAAAATCCTGTTTAAAGCAAATCAAGAATTTAATTATATTATTTTATTTCACACATTGCTGTTGCCTATCATGCATTGCTTTTGCTTTCTCATATGCTTTCTTGTATGCAAAAAGAGTTACTAACTCGAATTGCTTGCTGCTTTCTTGATCTAAAACATGTTTTTTAAATATGAATCCAATTCAAATCATAAAAATAGTCAACATTCAGAAAGCTTCACAACCTAAACAAACTTGGAAAGCCTCTTTGATTTTGCTTTAGTTGATGTATTTAATGCTAAAACTAACTAAAACAAAATCAAAGAGATTTTAAAAACATAAAAATAATTGACTATTTTTATGTTTTGAATTTTTAATAACAAAAAAAATTTATATGACCTTAAAATCAAGTAAATGTGCCCAAAATTTAAAAATGTGCTAAAACATGTTGAAAAATTTTAATAAACTAAAAGACAAAATATTTGATTTAAGCAATATAGAAAATACAAATTGTTTTGCATAAACACAGTATTATAAAATAGGTTATAACCTTAACTTTCTGACCCAGGAAAACCCTTTGGTGGAATGATAGCCCTTACAATCGGGATCATTTAGATTTAAGTATCAAAATCCGATTGCAACATTATGGCAAGTTATTTACATTTGAATTTTTATCTCAGTTAACACAAAACATGTTTTAAACGTTTAATATACATATTAATATGTATTATAGGCGTATTAAATATGTCTTGTATTTAATTAAATATTTTATTGATTGCACAAACATGCAAAATGACAGCTTATTCTGCATTTTTACAGCCCAAAATTATGATTAGTTTGTAAAAACTGCTTAAATTGATATGAAACGTATTTAACTATGACATAAATAATTTTTGGAATAATTTTCTACTATTGAATTCTGGGAAAAAGCATGTTGTTTTACTTTACTAATGAGAGCTAAACTGAGCACATTTAATTTTACCAAAAATGCCAAATAATGCTAAAAACCACCAAGAATGCAGGAAAACTGTTTTCTTTGTTTTAGTAAATGTCAATGACAGCTAACATCAAATCTAAAAGAAAGATGTCAGGTCATACTGAAAGAGAAAATTAGCGTTAATGATGACAAAGTTCTACTTGGAATTTTAAAAAAATGTCACTCTTGTTTAAGAATGAAGAAAAGTGCAGAGGACATCACACTCCCATCATTGTATAACTTTGAGACTATAAAACTCACTGTGACTGCTTGATCTGTTCATTTGGAAAACTGAGACAATGGTTAAATGAAAATTGAATTTGCACAAAGTTCAATTAAATTATTGAACTTTGAGCGAATTCAATTTTTGGCAGAGGATTGCCTCTTTGTGAAAATTCAATTATTGGCAGAGGATTGCCTCACAACAAAAGATCTTATAATGTCAGAAAGAATTGCAGCAATTGTTGTTTCAAATAAACCTTCTTCTCCACATGGAACTGTTTGATTAAGTCAACCTTATGAGGAAAGAATGCTTCCAGTCACAATAAGTATGAAATTAGTCTTTTATAGTTCAAATTAATGACAGGTTAAATTTTTAACTTTTTGCATTCACTATAGGTTTGTCATCAACTAGACAACTTTTCTCTCCAAATTCATCAATAAGTGTAAAAGACATTGCTCAAGTTCAAGCAAACACAAGGCTTTTATTCAATGGCATCAAGAGATTAGCAGCTACTATTAATCAATCAACTTAACAACAGATTGTTGAGAAAAATTACACCATAAAATTTGACAAATTCAGCAAGCAACTTGTGCATCATTTCATGAGTTCATCAATTCAAGATCACTCTGGATGTGTGAGGACTGTCGTACATTGCAAGGACTTTCATGAGCTTAAAAATGAAATTGTAGCCATGAGAAGTACATCAAAAAATCACATTGTAAAGGTTGGAATCGACGGAGGAGATGGGTTTCTGAAAGTTAGCCTAGAAATTATTAAATTAAATCATCAACCTAGCATTACCCCAAAACTCAACTGCGCAAGAAAAGGTTTTTAAGGACACTGGTGTAAAACAACAATTTATCATTGTTGTCTCATTATCATTGCTGTCTCTGAGGAGCTTCAAGAAAATTATACTAACTTTTTGCAAGTATTTGAGTTGATTAAATTGAAAGATCAGGAGTTTGTCATGTCCTGTGATCGAAAACTTACAAATATTATTTGTGGGCTTCAAGCACACTCAAGTGCACATCCCTGCACCTGGTGTGAATCTGGTTCAAAAGAACTTGTAATTGAGGACTTTTGAATTCATGAAAAAATGTCTCACTCTTCAAATCAAGCTGGTTCCAATATCAGAAAAGCTTGTGACTACAAAAATGTTGTTCATTCTCTAATATTTAAACTAACTGGAGACACTTTGGCTTCCATTCCATGGGAGAAAGTTTCTTCCTCCCATGGAATGGAAGCCAAAGTGTCTCCATCTCTCATTTTGCATGCTTGTGCAATCAATATAATATTTAATTAAACTTAAGACTTGTTTAATACGTCTATAATACGTTTTAATATGTATTAATACATATATTAAACGTTTAAAAGATGTTATATTTATCAGGTTTTATATATAGATATAAATATTTATCAGGTTTTAGGATTTGATGTTGACGCAATAAATTCTGTTCAACTATCTAATCACACAGGTGAGAAAATAAATATATTATCATGTGACCAATATTATGCATGTTATATTATATATATATATATATATATATATATATATATATATATATATATATATATATATATATATATATATACATATATATATATATATATATATATATATGTATATATATATATGTATATATATATATATATATATATATATATATATATATATATATATATATATATATATATATAGCATATATTATGCATTTTATGTTATATTATATTTATATATTTTGTATATACTTTGTAATGTATATGTAAAATTTACATTACCCAGTAAGCACACTTTTTAGGGTAAGGCTGACCCAATCTAACCGACATTATTTGAACATTAGCCCAACTCAGTGTGCTAGCTAGGTATAGTATGAATGTAATATACATTACAGTAATATGCATTATAGTATAAATGTAATATGCATTATAGTATAAATGTAATATACAGAATACAATATATATATAAATATATAAATATATATATATATATATATATATATATATATATATATATATATATATATATATATATATATATATATATATATATATATATCATATATATATATATATATATATATATATATATATATATATATATATATATATATATATATATATATATATATATATATATATATATATATATACATTATAATATACATTATGAATATAAATACAACATATACATTATAATATTAGTTTTAAATTTACATTATAAAAGTAATGTTAAAAAAAAATCCACAGTAAAATTTACTTATGCATCAAAAAAAATTTCACAAAAATAATATGATATTAAATGTATATCCATCTTTGAGTTATTTTACTTTTAAAAGCAAATGGTTATTAAAAGTATGTTATTTGAATTTATATTTTAAGTAGTTTGTAGTTTATAGTTTGTATTTCAAGTAGATTTTTTATTCATTAAGTTTATTTTTTATGTAATCTTTATTTTTGATTTAAAGTGAAAGTTTAGAGTGTAAGTAAATTATTTATTTTATGTAAGTTTAAAAAAGTTTTTACTCTTTGTCTGAAAAGAGTACTCCATCATTATTGTTAAACTCAGGTGTTGAAGCAGCTTGTGAATAAAAAATTATATTAATTGATTTTTTATCCATCTTTAGTAAAATATACGATCAAAATTACAAATGAATGCATAATTCTTATTAGTATAACCTAGATGTACTCTGAAGCATTTTTTGTAAATTCACTCATTTTTTAAGTCTTTGTACTAAAAAAGTTACTTAATAAAAAAACCACAGTTTTACTTGTTAATAGTTTTGAAGAATAAATTATCATTAATATGTCAATTTAATATATCAAAAATATGACTGAATTTTAAGAATGAATTTTTTGTTTAATAAAAAAGTCTAAAAATCTAGAAAATATATAATTTTTCTATATCTAAAAATTAATAATTTTTTTTTATATCTAAAAAGCTTTTTCTGCTTAAGAAAGTAAATTAAATTTTAAGTGATTTTTGTGTGAAGTTTTGCTAACAAAATTGTGTGTTTTGTAAATTTTTGTAAACTTTGTCATGATAGCAGTAATGGTAATCTAGTAAAAACTTTTTACTTGTTTTAAACTTGTTTATATCTATTTTTTTATTCAAATTGCTTTAACACTTGCAATAAACTTTTTTCTTTTTTTTTTCAGGATATAAATCACACAAAGGGCAAATTTTAAATGACTCTGAGCTGAAAAATATATTTGATGGTTTGAAATTAAACAATTTAGATCGTTATTCTCACTTACTAACAGGTTTTATTTACAAGTTTTTTTCCAAGTTTTTTTTTTTTTTTTGTAATTGTATGTATACTTTTATAATATTATCTTATACTTATTGTATTATATTTGTTAATAACACCAAACAACAAATTCTTGTTCTTGTTAATGTTAAAAAGAATTACCAAAGTTTTTTCTTTTTCTTTTTATAATAGATGCTATGAAAAATACAAAATATTTTTTTATTTGGTAAATTAAATATTGAATTTTTTTCAATTTAGTTCTACTTTAAAAAGGATAAAAGTTGTACTACAAAAAACACAAAAGCCATAATTTAAAAAACATTAAAATTATACTAAAAAAAAATTAAATAACTGAAATAGTTTGTTTAAATTTTGGTTTTGTTTTGATTTTTTAAGTACCAAAATGGTTTAACAACAAATTTAAAACAAAGTATTATGTATTTAAAAATAATACAAATTAAAAAAATGTTTTTTGTAACTTTGTCATCAATTAATTAAAGCAGTAAAGGGATCAATTATAAATTGCATAATGCTATATTTATTTGCGTAGGCAATTTTGTATGTTTGTTTAGTTAAATAAGCGTTATTTGTACAACTATTTTGTACAATTATATTATACCATTGTTTGTATGCGCTTATTTAAACATAAGTTATTATTAATTATTTTGACCATTTTCACTTAAAAATGTAATTTAATTTAATATAGTAATTCCCAATTTAATAGTGGTTGTTTGCAGCCTTGTTGAGAGTAAATTTGATTTTAAAAACAATTAATTTTTTAGTTAAGAAACAGTTTTACGTATACAAACTGTTATACATTAATTTTTCATTGGGTATCTTTTTACAAAATAGTTAAGCATTTTCATTCTTCTCTGGTTGAAATTTAATGCCAGCGCACAAAAAAGAACTGGCAGGATGGTCATTTTTAAGTTAGCCTGGCAATATTAAAAATTCTTTTTTTCTTCTGCTATTCAAATTAAAATAAAAATAGCGAAAATAATGCTTTGAAAATATATAAGATAAAATAATTTTAAAAAAACTGGTAAAAAAAGCCTTTTTTCATAAAAGTTGAATAAATGAACAAGAAAGTTTCGTTGCAATTTAAAAAAAAATGCTTTTATTTTTTTTGGCAAGCGCTTTTTTATGCATTCGCTAAAGTTTTTGCAAGCGTGTGGGCGAGCGCGAAAAGACTTCAGTGCGAAAGCACCAGCTAACAAGGAAGACTGCATTTTGTTAGCAGAGTAGACCATAAACCAATGACATAAGATATAATTTGCCATAACTAGGGTTAGGACTATTGTAATTGTAATTGTAAAAATTAAATACAATTACACAATACAATAATATTGTATTGTAATATTACAGAAACAAAAAAAAAAAATTTATTTTGGTTTTGTATTGCTGTGATGAAAAACAATTACAATAAGTATTGTATTGTTTTTTTTTCTAACAATACAATAAAATTCGAGAACTATTGTATTATATTGTTTTAATGAAATAAAATTACAATAACTATTGTATTGTTTTGATGAAAACAATTACAATAACTATTGTAGTGCATTACTTTACATTAAAGTAGAAAAGCTTACGTATTTTAACGTATTTATATTCATCTCTGACGAACTTACTATTATTTTTGCTATTTTTTATTTACGGATTTGCAATATATTGCAAAATTTATTTTTTACATATTTAGATTTGGCATCACCTATCTTGTTATGTATTTCTAAGCTCTAAATGGCCGCAAAATATAGCCTGTCTGATGATAGCCTTACTGTTATGAAAAATAACATTCATAAATTATTTTATTCAGCCCTTTTATTTTTTCCTCTTGATTTTAATATAGGAAAATTAACTTTAGTATTGTTAAAAATTTACTTTAATATTGTTATTGTATTACAAAGACAAATTACAATACAATATTTATTGTTATTGTAGTGGGTCATTACAATACATTTTTTTTTCAGATATTGTTATTGTTTTATAAAGATGAATTGCAATACAATATTTATTGTTATTGTATTACAGAATTACAATAGTTGTAAATCACAAGCATTGTTATTGTTTCTAAATTAAGTTAATACAATAACTAATTATTGTTACTGTTATTGTTTTCATTACAATTACAATAGTCCTAACCGTAGCCATAACAGTATATTTCTGGTTCGGAAATGTTAAACAGTTTGTTTTATCACAGATTAAAAAAATAATGTAGAACTTAATTCAAAAACAAACTGTGACATGCAAAAACCTGGTCAATGTTTGCTACAAATATAAAGAAAAATGTTAAAATTTGAAAGGTGAAAAAATGCAAGGACTAGCACCCACTTATATAAAAAGAAAAAGCTAATTTTCTTTCAAAAAATATTTTGCTGCTATCTTATCAAGGTTGAACATGATGATCATAATTGGCAATTTTTATAAAAGGAAATTTAATTTTAAATTGCACTAGCAAAATTTGTGGATTAAAATTGGCAACCATGTTATTACATAAAAGGTATTGTTGCTACTTTTAAAATAATTTCAAAAGTATCTGTTTAGGAAGCTAATTTCAAATTAGTTCCAAACCTGGCCAAACAGGCATGATGAAAAACAAGTTGACAAGAAAATGTAAACATTCTGGTGAAATACTCTTCCGTGGTGCTCTGTTTGTTTTTCTTACTTAGAGCACCTTAATAACTTCAAAAAAATACCAGAGTCCCCAAGTCCTTATTTCCTCATGGGCTCTTAAGACTCCCTAATCTGACTCTACATTTCTGGTTTATATATGTATGTATATTATTGCTAGGATACTGTCGTTCGGAGTCATTTTTACTTGAAATTGCATCTGTGTTAAAGCACCTAAAAAGTATTAATCAACAGTTGATATATGGTATTTTTTTTTATGATTTATTTTTGCTGTTTTGGTTTTTAGGGTGTTTTTTTTATTTTGGCACAAACTAATTCGTTGTCTAATTAAGATTTTTAAATATTTTTATTACATACTTTTTTAGTTTGTGATCCTGTAATGGGCGATCAAGGAACCTTTGTGAGATATTGTTCTTTTATTTGAAACATTTAAGTTATCAAACATTGGTATTGTAAACATTCTACTAGAAATTAAAAATTTTTTCTTTTTTTCAAAGATATTGGAAAATTATTAGATATTGTAAATCTTTTGAATACCTAGATGCTTAATATTTAAAGTTTGAAAGGGTGTTTATTTAATTTTTCTAAATGTTCAACTTGAACAAAAAAGCAATGCAAAAAGCAAAAAATGTATTTCATCATGCTTTTTATTATTTTTTTTTTAAATTAAAAAAGTTATTTTGCAATCACATTGTATCTTTGCCTGCATTCTCATTTTTCATCCTTGTCAAGCAGTGATATCACTCTCATCCTCTTTGAAGGAATTATTCTCTTTTGAATTTGTGTGTTCAAACTGATCTTTGTGTATTCTAGGATCTTCATTGCGAGGTTAACCATCTTCAAAGCACTTGGTTCCCTTATTTTAACTTCCATTTAAAGCACAACTCACTGCACAAGTGACTTATGCAATCTTTTTTGTTAACAATAGAAGTAGAAAACATTTCATATCAAACAGAAGTCTTGGCATAGCACAAATATTCTGCATTGTTCTGTAAGTTTAATCTTCAAATTCTAACTGATTTTAAAATCACCATGCTAGGATATTTCTGGTTAACAGATGTTTTACTGTACCAAGGCACAGTGTGCCATTATTTCTCATAAATTTATTGTATCAATATGTGCTTGCAAAAAATTCTGAATCTGTTGTGTTTACTATCTCTTTAAACAAATCAAAAAGCTTTTTTCATAATAAGTATAAATGCACAATCTTTTTAATTGTTGATCTTAAACCTATTCCAACTTTTCTAGTTTTTTGCTCTACAGTTTCCTTTCCTTTCCATTAAATCTTTTCTTTTCCATTGTTTTGCTTGGATTGAGTGGGGTTATTTGCCTAGCAAACTTTGTTTTTTGATTCGCCTATCTTTTCTTAGTTGACACACTAATGGTTAGTAGCAATAATTTTGGAATTTATAAGTAGCACTTATAGCACAAGCATCAATTTCTTTTGAGCTTACCGAATCAAAACAGGAATAAAATTTTATTTATTTAAAAGTTTGAAAATTTTGTTCATAAAAATTTCTTTTAAATGTATTTCGATGTATTTTCAATTTCTTCTCAGCTTACCATGTATTATTCTAATGTATTCATTTTCATATTTTTGTTTGGAGCTCAATCCAGGATATTATCTCTAAATGCCAAATGCTTTATAACATTAAATTTACCTGTTTTGTATTCACAATATTCAAGATAGTTGATCAAATGTTATTATAATTAATAATGACTATTTATAATTTTTATGATAATGATAGGGGATATTTAAGAAAGAAATTTATTTAGGGAAAATGGGGAATTATTTGTGGATTTATAGTGTATAGACTATTAAGCTTTAAGGAATATTGCTTTTTTAGTAAAAATATTCTTTTTTTATATGTTAGTATGGCGTTGATGATGATAATGATGATGATGATGATGATGATGATGATGATGATGATGATGATGATGATGATGATGATGATGATGATGATGATGATGATGATGATGATGATGATGATGATGATGATGATGATGATGATGATGATGATGATGATGATGATGATGATGATTATGATGATGATGATGATGATGATGATGATGATGATGATGATGATGATGATGATGATGATGATGATGATGATGATGATGATGATGATGATTGATATTTTTTTCAATATAGTATGTTCCACAGGCCTTACTTCCCATCTACAAAGATATTTTGATCCCTTTGGCAGACATTATTACGCCTAATCAATTTGAGGCTGAGTATGTTGTTTTTAAAATTTACAAATATATAAAGATGTGATCACAATATTTTTTTTGCTAAAAGAGAATAAATAATTTGATATTTTTGTACTAATAAAATCTTGCACAACATATAGTGAAAAAGTCAAAATTATATTAATATTTTTAGTAATTATTTAATGTTTTTACTTTTTTATATTTTGTTAAAAAAATGGTAATGAAAATGAAGTGTAATTTTCTTGACAGATATTTTGGTAGATATTTTGGTAGATGGAAACTACATAATTCTTCCTGTGAGCGCTAAAATTTTCTTAAATTCATCAGGGTTAGGGTTACAGTAACTATGAAGTGATGCTCAAGCTTTTAGATAATATTTTTTACATAAAATTTTAAAAGTTTTTAATAAGTTTAATAATTAAAATTTTAATCATCAAATTTATTTTAAACTTCAAGTTTACTTCTAGGGCTCGAATTAACGTAAAAAAATCTAATCGCGATTTTGTTGTTGTTCATAACCCCTCCTCCACTCCCGCTGGAGGGGAGAGAGCATTATTTATTTTAACTTATTTATAATAACATATATAATAAGTCTCATTTTTGCATAAGATGTCATAACATTTATGTTCAGCGGTTGTAAAGTAGCTTTAGTTATAATTTACATTATTACTATTATTATATTGCATTAAATCTAACGGCTGTATTTTTGTAAAATCAATGAACTTGATGTAATCTTCTTTTAATTAATTATTTCATTTTCTATTTTATTTACATATTTTAAACTGTTTAAAACAACTAGAATATTTAATTTTCTATAAATTTTTAACAGTAAAAAAATTATTTAAAACTCCAACAAAACAATCTATAAATTTGAAACAGTTATAAAAAACTATTAAAAATGACGAAAACCCGCACAATCACAAACAAGAATGATAATTAAATTCTTATTAAGTAAGTTTTCTTATCTAAGTAACCTTATCAAATCCCATGATATTTCTATCTATTGCTTTTTCATTCAATGTATTTTTTAATAAAAGTTAGCGTTCTCTTTTTTTATTCAATAAAATAAAGCGAAAGAAAAAAATGTGTCTAAATAATAGAATCTTTTACGATCTATTACTTTTTTTGATTGCTAATAGAAAAAGTATTAGATCGTAATCATAAATATTTTGATCGTTTTATAATCATTTCATTAATTTAATGCTTAGAATTTTTTAGGATTTTTACTAACAAAAAATTATTTTTACTAAGCAAAAAATCATACGCCATTACAAGTTATTATTTAATATATTAATTTTAAGGGGTTACAATGCGTTAAAATAAAATTAAAAGTTGTCACAATTTTCTTCCTTGCTTTCACTTTCTTCCAAAACCGATATTGTAACTGTCGCTAGATCAATGTCTGTTTTTCCTGACATTCTTTTTCTTTTTTCCAGATAACGATGAAAATTTGCTGACAATCGTCTAACTTTATCATTATACTATTCGTCCATAGCAGTATCAGGTTCAAACTTGTCAATCTCAGGACCTTCTTCACTTATCCGAAGTAGATATTTTAAGAGATCTCGTCTAAGACAACTTCTCCAGTCATTTTTTACGCGATTCATACATGAAAACATTCGTTCGACTTTCGCATTTGTAAAAGGACAAATTAAAAATAGTTCAAAAATATCAAGAATATTTCGGCATTCTTTGACCAAATTTGATTTGGAAAAAACAATTTCCCAAATTTTCAAATGATACTCATTTTGATTGTTACTTATGATGGGAAACATGTATGCTTTTAAAATGATCCACTCATGAAGTATATTATTCAAATCACATCCTACACCAATTAAAAATTCAGAAAAATATTCAACAACTTCACTGATAGATTTATCGCCAAAAGTTCCATCATTCACATTTAACGGCCAGTTACAAACGTCAAGTGAAGCTACCAAATGTATAAACAATGGTGATTTTTGGAGAGATTGAAAACGGCCTTCCATACATATGGTAATATTTGCAATAATTAGCTTGTACTGGTCAATAACATGGCTATTAACTTTGGTATATTGAGAAAGTGCAATATTTTGATAATATTGCTTTGAATCAATTGTCTCAATATCTTTAGACAGTTTTTTATAATAGGTCATAACACTTGTATCATCAAGCAAATTGTCTAGCGAATTTTCTAGAAGAATTTGCAGCTTGGCCGTTGTCTATGTAAATTCTTGAACTCTTCTTACAGCTTTTACTGGATCATGAATATTGTTCTGAAAACTTAAACTCAGATGCCGAAGGGGAGATAAAACATCAAGATATATTGATAAATGAATAGGCACAGACGCATTTTTCCATCGCTTTAACTCTGCTCTCTTTGCTACCTGAGAGTCTGTTATAGCCAATGATTTAATATGTGTCATAAACACACCATAATCTAAAAGCAATTTTCATTGCTTTATACTTGTGATCAATCCACCGAGTTCCGCATGCTTTTGTTGGTTTCGGAACGCTATTACCCCAAGCTTCGGCTAATCCTTGTAGTTCTTGGTAGCGGTTTGGTGACTTTTGATACAAGTGATAAAGTTGTAAAAATAGTTCGTCAACAGTTTTAAAGGCAGATAAATTTTCAAACACATCTTTTAAAGCAAGTTCAAGTCGATGGTTAAAACAGTGTACAACTTCCAGCCAAGGAGAACCTTCCTTTAGTAATGTGCCTAAACCAGCATAAGCTCCTAGATTAACATTAGCTCCATCAAGATTTACACCCAATAGATGTTTATAAGAATTAATAATACCAACTCTTGTAAAAGCATCTCTTATACATTTTTTCAGGCCAACAGCATTAGAATTCTCAGCCGTTTCAATAGATAAGAATTCTACTTTCGGACTTCCGTCTTTTAAATAAAGAATGTAAATCAATTCCTGTTCGGATACAGCTGAATCTGTGCTTCCATCACAGAGAACACAGTAAAATCTACAATTTTTTAAACATTCAGTTGATTTGTTTTTAATTATGGTGCCAATGTAATCTGTAAATATTTCAGCTGCACGGTCAGTGCCATATAAATTTCCTAAATTTGTAACCTTATTCTTTTTTTCTAATGCAATCAAATAAGGATAATCTGTGAATGGACGCTCTCGTTTTGCCAAGTAATACGCAATATTAAACTTTTTCCGTAACAAGTCAGCGTCTTTTACGGCCATTTTATGTAAACCACGCCTGATTGGAGTATTATGAATAACATGGTTAGATAATAAAACTGAACCTAATGTTGTTTGTTGATAAATTCGCTTGGCCTCTTTATGTTGCGCACTGCTTAAGTGCGATGCCAGTGAATCTTTTTTTATTGATATTGTTCCTGGTTTGATCCAGGTCATCAAAAACAATTTTGTTTGACTTATCCGTTTTTCAAATTATTTACATAAACTGCATCTTAATCTTATAACTTCATTTCCATTTAAATCGTATTCTAACTTGCAATTAAAATGTTTTTCCCACTTTTTAACTGTAGATAATTTGCATCTCTGGTCCTTATTTCCATTTATTGCTATTAATTTATTCCATTTATTTATTGCTATTAATTTAAAATTAGCAAGTGTACTAACAAACTTTAAAGTTTTTTTTTAATAACTATTTAGAGTCTATATTGCTTTCCACTATTTTTCGCAAAATAAACTTATGAAAATATCATTAAATTTGTTCATAATGAATGAGCTAAATCCGAATAAAGCCCTTGAGAATTCGAGTTAAGAAAGTGACTTTTCAATCAATTAACTTTTATTTCTTTTTTCAATCAAAATCTTTTATTTCTTGATTAGAATAGGTATTTAATTGTTTGTTTTTTATAAATTTTTCCTTCCTTAAACAATCGGTCTTTTTCCTGCATTTGAACATTTTTGCTAATTGATTTTCTAAATCTTTTATTTTTCTTTCTTTTACTTTATGCTCCGCTAAAAAAAAAAATTATCGTTACAGAAGTCACTGCAGTTTTATACTGTAAAAGAACACTAAATATTTGCGAATAGAGTATCAATCTTCTAAAATAAAAAAAGAATAATCACAAAAAAAGAAAGATCGCGAAAAAACAAATTTTAAGAAAAAACTAATCATGAAGGTGCAAAATGTAATCGCAATTCGCGATTGCGATACGCTTAATTCGAGCCCTGACTTCAATCATCAAGTCTATTTTAATCAGTAATCAAGTCCTTATTAAGTAAACTGAAAAATTCTTTTTTAATCTTATGTCGCATGTTGTTCCAAATTCTTGATGACATACGATGGATAAGAATCTCTGCACAAAAAAAAAATTTTTTGTGCAGAGATTTAAACAGAAATGTTTAAGTTTTTAAAGTCAACTATTTTTATTTGTTTTTTAGGCAACTTTCAGGGATTAAAATTTTTAATGAAAGAGATGCTTTTATGGTTAGTAATTTCTTTTTCCAATTTTATGGTTTGTGATATTCATTTTTATGAAGAGATCTTGTATTAAAAGATTTAAAAAAAAAAAAATTTATAATTGGCAAAATGAAAGAAATATTTATTTATTTAGGCAATGCGCATGCTTCACAATATTGGACCATCTATTGTCATCATAACAAGTCTTTGTCTGGAAAATTGTTCTAAATTAATAATAATGGGATCAATGAAAGGTGAAAAGTTTAAAAATTTGTATAGCCTTCAGATATGCAAAGATTTTTTGACAAAATAGAGATTTTGTTTTAAAATAAAGAGTCAAGATTTTGTTTGAAAGTTGTTCAACAAATTTTTTCGATGCTTTCTGGAATTAAACAATTATAATATTTAAGGAAAATTATTCTAATAATTTACAATCATCTTAAGTTTGCTTTTTTACCTTTTGATGTTTGTTTTTTTTGTTTTTTGTTAATTCACCTCCCCAAGGCCCAGAAGGCCACTACAGACGAGGAGGCTACTTAATTGTGGTTATAACCCTTTCTTAACTCTATAACTCCGAAACACGAAACTTGACAAACAAGGCCGCTGCGCGGAGAAACAAGTTAAATGCGGTACTACCAGGGATGTCGTGGGAATCAAACTCTGAACCTCTCGCTTATGAAGCGAGCGCTCTACCATGTTTATGTTGGCTTTTTGACCTAACTGATAATCATATAATAACTATACACAACTATGGGTTATTCAATTGTAAATTCTTTTTCTTTGAATCATTTATATATATATATATATATATATATATATATATATATATATATATATATGAACTACCGCTTATAATTATTCGAATGGTCATACTTTTTGATATAAGATATCAAAGTTTTACTTATAATTGCGAGAGAAACAGAAAACAAAGTCTACCTAAATTATATTTTATCTTCCTATTTATAAGTTTACAAAAAAATTAATATAAAGTCTTATTAGATAAGTTTATAATTCACTTGCCTTTTATTCAGTCTTAGTGACAATAATCGCCATACATATTTTTGGCATTATCCAATTTGTTGAAGTCAATTTTATGCCACTAACTAATCATTTTTTCCACATCTTTTGCATCATAAGGCATTAGTTTTTGATATTACTTTTAATTCCTCCCATAAAAATCCGATAGGAGAGAGATCTTGTGATTGGGTAGGCTAGATTATTCTATTCAATATTTCATCACTCTCTAACCCAGTCAAACAACTTAAAGTAAAAGTACTGCAAACTGGACATTCTTCACAAAAACTAAATAACTTTTTAATATTGAGAATTGATAGGGTTTTTGCTTCTGGAATATAGTTGTTTATTAGAGCAATTCTGCAATGTAAAAAAAAAAATTTTAATTTCAAGTTTCTATTGAAAATAAGATTTTATTTTTTTAAAAAGTGTCTGTTTTTCAAAAAATTATCCCTTAAAGCGGATATTTCCAAACTATATGAAAAAAACATAGATAAATTGATAATCATAAATTGTTAAAATATACATATAATAATAAAACAAGCAGAAAAAACTAGAAAAAAAAACAAATAAAAAAACATAAGCAAGCTTGAGCTTGAAATAAAAATAAAGAATTTATAAACTAGGTTTGCAACTTTTCGTGCAAAAGAGTTCTTCATCTTTTATATATCTTTTTGGGAAACAAGGTTCACAAAGCCACAAATTTCAACTTGATTTTTCTCAAGTTTTCCATGAAACTTGCATCTCTGGCTTTCCATTTTCCAAAAACTTTGGGCACTTTTTTTTACTTTTTTTTGGCTTTCTTGGAAGGATTTTCTACTTCTGCTGCTGCTATTTCAACATATTTCATTTTAATAGCTTCACGTCTTCTTCTCTTAACTTTTTTAACCGTGCTTCTTCTGTAAAAGTTTAATCACCCACTGTTCTAACATTTCTAACTTTTTTTCCAGGATGTTTGTAAGCGTTTTGGAATTGAAATTATTTCAAGCGAGCTCTATCAAGACCAATTCTTCTTGAGAAGTTAAATTTAAAGTTGAAATTAAAGTTGGAATTGCAGGGGGAATTAAGATTTGTGTTTGTTGAGCAGTTTGAAGCAAAGAATTTAGGCTGCGTGGTGATTTTGTAACTGCTGATGATGTTATTAAGGTGCTATTAAAAGTTTGACAAATTCGTAATTTTGATTTGTCAATATTGTCTTTATTTATTGGAAAGAGCTAAGTGTTTTCAAAACCAGCAATAATTTGAGTACAAGTGTAAGCTTTGTTGCTTCTATTCAACTGTGCAAGGAGACTTGGGAAGGTTTTTTTGGACAAATTGCTAAAACCACTTTCAGCATAAAATTTTCTTAAAATATCACGCCAAACAACTTTAACATAAAAAATACACCAATATCAAGAGCCTGCAGAATGTGAGATGAATGGGCAGGAATGCAAATTAGTGTTATATTGTTTTCTTTACACTTTAAGGCTACACTTAGTGACACGTGTGTGCTGTGGCCATCCAAAAGTAAAATTTGTTGACCACCAATTTTTTGAATGTGAGGAATAAACATTTCATTGAGCAACTGCAAAAATTGATTACTTTCCATCCAACCAGATGGTGATACTGTGTGAAGTGTGTTTGGTGCCCCTCCTTTAATCCAATCATCATAGAGTCGGTTCTTTGGTTCGTAAACAACAAAAGGCGGTAGAAGGAATCCGTTAGCATTAACACAATTAAGAACAGTGTAGTTTATTTTTTTGTTATTTCCAGTTAATACTAGTGGACGCTTTGAACCTCTTCTGGTAATTACTTTCGCATCGCTTTTGTTATCATTGAAACCAGTTTCATCACAATTTCACAAATGCATGACTTTACTCAAATCTATTTTTGCTAAATCAAAATGTTTTTTCAAAACATCAAAATAACGGGCAATAATTTCTGGTGTGCATGACCCTGCTCTCAAAGATGCAATGTTTGTAGCTGTTCTTTTGCTTAATTCTGAGTGCCATTGACTCATAAATCCTTTGTACCATTTGCAACCAGGTATTCTATTTTTGAACAAGCACATTTCATCATTTTCAATTAAATAGTCTCTCGCTAAACTTTGAACTTGATCTAATTTATCAAGTCTATCAAAGCCCTAATTGCCAAGCATCTGAAAAAGGTGAACCAAGGTTAACTCGATAAAAGGGCTTATTTTGTTGTATTACCACTACCAACTACTAAAGTCTTTTTTCATTTTGGTCGAATAATGTTGATTTTGGTATGAGGTAGAATTAGGCTGCGGTTTGTAAGCTCAACTTGCCATTTTCAATCTTATCCAATGCACTTTTAGTTGTCTCCTCAGTGTAAGGCTTCTGGTTTGTTTAATTTTTTGCCATTATAAGTTTAGTAAATTCAATTCAGTTACAGATTTTTCAAAATGAAGAAACGATGCACTTTTGTGGTTACTTTGTGTACTTTTGCACTTTAACTTGATTATAGGATGGATTTATTGTGTCCAGTTTAAGGTGGAAACTGAAGAAAATCTTATTTCCGTCATTACTTTTTAATGGAGTCAGATTATAAAAAAATTTTTTCAAAAAAGATAGTTTTTTAAAAAATTTCAAAAAACTAATTTTGAAATTAGCAGAAAATTTCCAACAAAATAGCTTCCTTTGGTTTTAAATTGCTTTTTTAAATCTTTCATTCTAAGAACCTAATTTTGAAAAAAAAGTTTGATTTTTAGGGTTAGATTTTGAACTTAAATATCTTATTAAAGCAATCACCTGAATAACTTTTTTTTTTTAATTTTATAATTTTGCAAACTCTAAAAATTAAAAACTTTTTTAAATATTGCAATTATTTAAAAAAGTTTTTTTTTTTTTAATAATTTTTAGTGAAGATAGTTTTTTTTAAATGTCTTTTTTTTTTCAAGTCATTTTCTTCTAAAAAAATAAATACTTTCCCATTAACCCATTTTTCCGAAGGTAATAATTTCAGAAGCAAAATTTTTTAAGTGTACAAGTAAACTACTTTTGATATTGCTCCCTCTATTTCTACCAAGTCACCTTTGACATTACAATCAATCCAGCCCCACACTTTAACACTACATCCACCATGTTTTACAGTCAATAATACACACTATTTTATCATAAATTCAACAGTTTTTTTCCAAACAATCTTGAAACTAAAGATTTAAAATTTTGACACATTTACTGTCATTGATGGTCCATTTTTGATGTAGTTTTGTCCACTTTAGCATTTTTGTTATTTTTATGACTTTTTCAAAGCATTTTAATCAAAATATTTTTTTATGTACATATTAATATATATATATATATATATATATATATATATATATATATATATATATATATATATGTATATATATATATATATATATGTATATATATATATATATATATATACAGTGCTGCTCAAAAGTTTAGCTTGCAGCAGAATTAAATTTTTTTTTTTTAATTATCAATTAATTAGACCTAGCCTAATAAAATAAAGAATATTGAAAAACTTTGCTTAAGCACATCCTTTGTTTTTAATACATATATTAGCTGGTATACTTAACTTAAAATAAAATAAATAAAAAAAACTTTTTAAAAATAGCTTTCTATTCAATCGACTTAAAAGTAGAAAATACCTTTTTTCTGTTTCTGGTACTTGTGGAAATCATGTACTTAGTAATAATCACTTTTGTAAAGCCAATACTGGAAGACATTGAAGGCAATTCATGTACGTATGTAAACAAACAAACTCATCGAAGTAAAGGAATAGAAAGTTTGGCACCTTGAGCTTTATGTACATTTAATACGAATTTGATTTTGAAAGCATCTGACTTAAAAGAATTTTGAATTTATATTGATACTTAATTTGAATTTCTGAAGACTGTTACGCTAACTTGCCGTTACAAATTTATCACTCTCTTAAAAAACAAATTAATTCATTTTACTAAATCTAAAAGACTTATTGAATCAAATGTAACAAATATAGCTATTGTTAGTCGGCAAAAAATTATTTGTAAAATTTCAGGGCTGTTCGATTAAAAGAATTGCTTCAAAAAGCGCTGTGAAGTTTTGGCCTCCACAAAAAAAAAAAAATCAAAAAATGCGGACTCGTCAGTGAGTGAATAGAAAGCTATAAAAAAGCTGCTCGTAAGTTTAGCATGACTCTCTTTAAAGCTTTTAAGGAGAGCCTTTATCTTTTATTGCTAAAAAAAGTTGCATAATAGTAAATTAAACTCTCCTTTTTAATAAAATATTAAAAAATATGTTTAAAGTAATATTTTGTATATAAAAATTTTGTTATGATATAGAGATTTTGAATGTTTGTTTTAAACTCATTCATCCTTTTTGTTTAGTTTTTGTATAAAAATTTGCCATGGGAAAAAAGCAATTAGTCAAGAAATCAAACAGCGTATTATTGGCCTTAATCTGGGAGGTTACTCTAAAATTGAAATATCTCGAATTTTTTCGAGTGAAAAGTGTGTTTCACCTTCATGTGTAACTTGAACTGTTGCCAAATTTAATGAAACGGGTAGTACTGCTGACAAAAAGCGTTCTGGGCAACCAAGAATGACAAGTACAACTGATGACAATTCTATTTATAAAATCGCTAGAAAAAATCCAAAAGCAAAACAGATTGCACAAGAAATAAACATTGCACCTAAAAACCAAATGTCAAGACAAACAGTTAATAGAAGACTAATAGACCGTAAACTTTGTTGCTGCCAAAAAACTATTATTAAAACCATCAGACCGTTTAAAACAAATTAAATTTTGTAAAACACTTTTAAAAATGAGTGACTATGAATTAAGAAGAATTGTTTTTAGCGATGAATCAAACTACGCTGTCCTAAATCGTAAGAATAAAGTAATTGTCTGTAAAAACGAAAGGTATAATTGTCGCTTCATAGTACCAAGGGTACGAGGTGGAGGTGGCTCAATTGGTATATGGGGTTGTATCATATATGATGGCCCAGGTTTACACATGTTATACAATGGTCGAATGGATCAACATAGATATTTGACACCCTTGAAAACTATTTAATGGCTTCCAAAGACATTTTTTTTGGTAACGAGCCAGAAAGGATGTTTCAACAAGATAAGGTTCCATGCCATAAAGCAAAATCTACAACAGGATGGTTTGAACAAAACAATATCAAAGTACTTAAGTAGCCAGCTAGATCACCTGATCTAAATCCAATTGAAAATGTTTGGGCTGTGCTGGACCAAAAACTTACTTAAAAACCAGTAACTTCAGCTAATGATCTGAGAGAAAATTTAAAATCATCATTTAACGGTTTAACAGTTGAATATTGTCGTAAACTTTTAGATTCTATAAGAAGAAGATGTGCATTATGCATAAAAAATAGAAGTGGTCATATACCTTAATGAGGTTTAGCATAAAAACCATTTTAAAACTAAGCATGCTAAACTTATTTGCAGCTTTTTTTTTCTTATTTTATATAGGATTAACTTCTGACAAAAAATAACTGTTATTTTCATTGTTTTTTTGTTGTTGTTTTTGTTTTTTATTATATATTCCTTATTCTAAAAAATAAATTTTGTATTTAAAATAATGAAAAACTTTAATTTTAACTTCAACTTTTTAGGTTTTAAAAAAAAGTAAATTTAATTTGTCTGCGTGCTAAACTTTTAAGCAGCATTGTATGTATGCGTGTCACATGATGGAGCCGAAAATATTTATCCTCGAAAATATCACCGAGATATTTCACAACCGAACAATTTAGAACCGAAAAGTATACTTTCATTGCAGGATCGAATTACAAAATTCTTTCTTGCGCCGAAAGTTTTAGAACCGAATTTTACAACCGAAAAAATTTGGATCGAATTACAAAATCCTTTCTTTTTTTATTTTAATTTAATTTAAAAATTTTATTTCACGACTTTCGATTGGAATTTTTTCGGTTCTAAAATTATTTATGACATTTCGATTGATAATTCGATCGAAATTTTTTTCGGTTCTAAATACAATTATGACTTTCGATCGAAAATTCGATTGAAATTATTTCGGTTCTAATTTTTTTCGTGAATATTTTCGGTTGTGTAATAAATTTCTCATATTCGGTTCTAAATTGAAATTAAGGATTCGGTCGAATCATAGGACGCCGTATGTATGTATATGTATGTATGTGTGTGTGTATATATAAATATATATATATATATATATATATATATATATATATATATATATATATATATATATATATATATATTGTTTGCTTTGATTTTTGTTAACTTTTATAGGCTCTCCCTCTGAATATGTACGATTTGAAATTGATAAGTTAGATGCTTTTTTCCATGGAACTGGAGATCTTTTTGCCAGCCTTTTATTGGCATGGTTGTATAAATTTCCAGAAAACGTCAAGGTTTTTTTTTTTGTTATATAATATTTTGATAAATTTTTTTTTAATATATTTTTTTTAAATATTTTAATAATATATAATAATTTAATATATTTAATATATTTTTTTAAATATATTTAATATAATTTTCCTAATATATTTTTTATAATTATAATATATTTTTTTTAATATATTTTTTTAATATATTTAATATATAAAAAAACAATTATTATTTTTTTATTATAATTTTTTAAAGGTCTTTTTTTCATTAATTTTATTTTAGATTGCATGTGAGAAAACTTTATCAACAATAAATATGCTATTAGCAAAGACTATTGAACATTCGATTTCTCCTGGTAACATTTGTTTAATTGATATTATGTTATTTGTAGAAGGAAAAGTAAAATAAATTGATTTTTAAGTGAACTTAAAAATTACTTTTTCATTTAATAACAACTTATAACAGCTTAAATTGAACATATTCTTTTTTCTTCACCTCCCCAAGGCCCATGAAGGCCACTACAGTTGAGGAGGCTACAACCCTTTACAACCCTTTCTCAATTCTATAACTCCGAAACACGAACTTTGACACAAAAGGCCGCTGCACGGAGAAACAAGTTAAACGTGGTACTACCAGGGACGTTAGGGAGATCGAACACGGAACTTTTCGCTTATTAGGAGAGTACTCTACTACTACACCACTACCGCATGATTTGCAGAGTTATAAGGGGCCAAAGCCGACCAAATTAAAAAAAAAAAAAATCAAAAAGTTGTCACTAAAAAAAAATATGCGTGTATATTAACATTCAATATCAACAATTTATAATATTATTTCTTTTTCAAATTTTTTCTTATCGTTAATAATAATCTCGACAAGCACTTTAAATAGTGAGCAACTTTTTATTTATATCTAATATAATAAAATAAATTTTTATTAAGTAGGAAATATGATATCGTTGCGTTACGCAATATAAGATAATTAAAACAATAACTTATTTCTTGCTTTAAAAAAAAATGCTCACTAGCATTAAAAAAAGATTATAATTTTGAAATTTGAACTTGCTATGTTTTGTCTAATTAAAAAGAATTAAAACAGGACAACGATGACGCAAGACTGTTTTTCTGCGCTAATTTATGAAAACAGAAACAGCAGCTCTAGTAACTTTTAAAGATATTATAGACCTGCAGAGCTGCATATTATAGATATAATATGCAGCTCTGAAGGCAAGAAACGCTTTCATTAGATTTTCAATATATTAGAATTACATACTGTAACATATTGTTCTTTTATTTTATTAATTTAAAATTGTGTTTAGTAATAAGGGTTTGCTTTTATGTATAGTTTATTTGTCAAAGAGGGAGAGAAGCAGAAATGGGGATGACAGAGAAGAAATTTAGATATCCGGAATAAGGTTTTGTGAGTGGCATTTTTTGTCGCAACGCTACAGGTTAAAATTTACAATTAGGCATATTGCAGACTACCTGGCCGACAATTTACTTATTAATTTAATCAGTTTATTTCATCACTATCAGAATTTTAGATTTAATGGGATTATGTTTAATTAATTGTTCAGTTTAAGAAAAATGGAAATTAAAAAAGATGATTTTGATTTACATATTCATTTTTTGAGCAAATAATTATTCTAATAACAATAAAAAGAGTATATGAGTTTTAAAGTTCGAACTTGCTTTGTTTTGTCTAATTAGTTGATTATATCTAATTGCTTTAGATTCGTGTAAATACGAAGTTCCTTTATCTGCTCGTATGGAATTACGTCTTGTGCAGAATCTTACAATCATTCTGGATCCTCCTGAAATTTGCAAAGGAGAGTTAGTTCAAGTTTTAGATTGATTCCTTATTAAATGACAAACTTTTTTAATGCGGTTTTATTTATCTTTGTACATTTTTTAACTATGTAATTATATTATATTGATGTATTTTATTTTATCATAAATTATATTAATATATTATTTTTATTTGTGTTTTAAGGTAATATAATATATTATATTACATTTACTATTTTTATTGTTGTTTTTTTATATATATATATTTTTATATAGTTTCTTTATTTTTTATTAGCTCTTTATTCTTTTTCGTGTTTAACTTTTTTCTTTAAAATTTGAAATTTTACCAATTACAAAAATGTTTTCTAGAAGAAAGAAGCTAAAATTTCATAAAATCAGTTTTTTGACCGTCATTGTTTTGTTTTGACTTATTTTATAGCTTATGAGATGCGTAATATTCTTTTTTTATAAGTTTCATACTGAAATAGATATGTGTATTTCAATCAAAACATTTATTATTATTATTTTTTTAAACTAAAGTATTCATCCTCTCCCCTAAAAATTTTATTTAAACTAGCGATATCTTAACTTTCAACTAATTTTTTATTTTATCTCTATTTTCGACAAAAATCTAGAAGACGAATAGCTTGACGTCAATTTAACCTGGCCATGCCACCATCTTAGATTACTTGATTTTTATGAGAAAACTCATTACAACTAAATAAAGCTGAAAGTGGTTCTGGAGATAAAGCTTATCAAGGGTTATTTCCTTTCGGTGAAGTAAACCTTGATAAGCTTATCAAGGTTTACCTAGCCCTCCCGGCTCCATTTTGCCCCAAATAAAAAATTAAAATGCCTTCCTATTGTTATGTATATCTTTGCAAATATTCTGATCGGTTGAAAGTTGATATACAAGTAAACTTTGAGAAATTTATTGAAAATTGTTAAATAAAAGTAATTTTAGTTAGGCAGCCGTAGCGCAGTGGTTAGAGGTTTGGGTCAGAACCATGAGGTCCGAGGTTTGGCGCTGGCTCTAGCCCATTAATTGATATTTGAAAGAAAGGCGTAAACTTCATAGTTAAATGCTCTTCCGCGGTGCTCTGTGATAAGACCCTAAAGACATCTGAGAGCACCTTATAATCTACAAAAAGAAAAGAAAAAGTTATAACAATTATAAAACATTTATCGCATTCAATTCGTATCTATTAAGTCAATTCGGACTTGAAAGCAAAAGAAAAAATGTTTTTTGATCGACGTTACACGTGTATTAAACTATAAAAAGCGACAACAACAAAGATCTCATAATTGTATATTAACGATTGTTAAAAAAAAAAAGGTGTATTTGTTAATAAATTGCTTTTTTATTTGCCATTTAATTTAAGTGTTGAATTAGTTTTTGTTAACAAATTGTTACCTATTAACAATTTCCTCGAGATATTGTCACCAAGGTTGTAGAATACCAAAAAAAAGAAGAGGAATTGAAAAAAAGAAGAGAAAATCTATTTCAAGGTTATTTTAATTTTAAAGTATATAACAGAGTAAAAGGAGTTCAAATGAATTAGTTAAAAGTTTTGATTGCTTTTTACAGGAAAATTTTTTTTAATCTTTTCCTTTAAAGAGTATTTTAAGTTGTATTTAAATAAAATACCAAAAAAGGAATTTTTTTAAGTTTTTAAAGAAACTTTATTTCTTCAAAAACTTAAAAAAATTCTTTAAAAACCCTATTATTTCACATCCAGAGGCCCAAAATTTATATTTTCTGGGCCACCTCAGAGGCCTAGAAATTCCAAAAATCACTGACAAAACATGACAAAATTAATAACTCATCAAATATGAAAGATTTAAGGAACATATATGGTACATATTCTAATTTTAGATTTGTAATCCCAACATCTACATTACTTAACAACCAGATTACCTTGGCTTAGCAAACAGTCTTACCTTACCTGTAATTAATGTTCGATATGTTTCTTTTTCAACACAAGGTCTGAATTTGCCTCTTTCGAAGATTTTGAATGGCTTTTTCTTTGCTACATTTAGCAAAGAAAAAGCCAATTTCTTCTTTATTTGTATACAAATAAAGAAGAAATTGATCCAACTTTTTGAATAGTGAAAAGTTTTTCTTTGCAATAATAATTTTCGCTTCATAACATTTTTGAACGCAAGCTCAAAAATGCCAAGAAGCGAAAAATTTTTTATTCATAACATTTTTACTCTAGCGCGCAAATAAAATTTTGCGAATTATTTCGCGCAAAGAAATTTTTGAAATTTTAGTCGCGAAATCTATCCGCTCTAAAGGCAGGCGAAGATTTTCGCGAAGCGAATTTTTTTGTCGATAAGCATGCGCAGATAAAACATTTCTGTCAAAATTAACTGTTTTATCTGCGCATGCTTATCGACGAAAAAGTTCGCTTCGCGCGAATATTTTCGTCATATGGAAGCATATTTTGAAACCCTATACAGGCTCAGAATAGGCAGAAAAATGAGCAATCTGATTCGCTGATTTTGAAAGAGAGGCAAGTGCGATTTTTTTGAAAAATAATTAAAATCAAAACAAACAGATTTTTGAGAAAAATTTCAAAGTAATGATATACTAAGTTTATCAATACAAGTCATGCGTTACTATCAACAGAGGAAATTCATTTTATTTTAGTACTCTTCAGAGAATTTAAAATGTATCAAAATCTATTTGTACAAGAGAATTTTCACTCGTAAAAATTTCAATAAAGTTTATCTTGGTGATAAAGATTTTATCTATTGCTAATTTTAAGAAACGAAAAAAAAAATGTGTTGAAGTAAATTTGAAAAAATCTACAAATATGTTTCTCTTAAAATATGCTCTTGGCCTTAAAGCATTCTCAAATACATAGTTTATATAAGTATGTTGTACGAGACTGATAGTGAAGCACTTTTGCATACAAAGTTTATATGACGTTTATATGAAGTTTAAGTGACTACTGGTGAAGAACTTTATTTATAAACTGATTTACTTGTTTATTATAAAGAGTTGAAAATTAGAGTTTTTTAAAAAAGAAAATTTGTACTAATTGCAAAACTAGCTTACATGTTCCATGTCAATATAAGAGCTCTGAGGAGATTTTGTTTTCATGCTTTGTTTCAACCATAGTTTGGAGGAGGCTGATATATTTTTTTATTCGTAACTTTAATAAAACATCGTGTTAAACCATTAAAAACTTTTTTTAAATTTAAAAAAATTTTGGCAGGCTACATTAAGTTATAAAATATTTGAAAATTTAACAAAAGAAGTGATATTTATTTTTGTCTACTGAACAGTAATTTTTGCACAGTTACATATAAACACATTAAAAGCAAGAAAACGTATTGAAGTCAAATAAGTTAATCAAATAAAAGTGGATTATGGCATAAATAAAAGTGGAATATGGCAAATGATTGTGGCATTTTTTGTATTGTATTAATTGAAAAAAAAGGATGTAAAAAACTAAGTTGTTAAAATCAAAAGTTTTAATGAAAAAAGAGTAATAAAAAAGAAAAGAAAATTATCAAAAAAGAACAAAATAAGTTGTCATGCTATGAATATTTTTGCTATTATAAAATGTGTTTTGTATGTATAAACTCTTGAAATATTTCACTTGAATTCGCATGTGTTCAATTTCTAAATGCGTTTCTCATCAAATATAATGTCTGTGTTCTATAAAGCATGCTCGATACAAAGTTTATACACAATTGCACCAGACTACTGGTAAAGTACTTAAAATATGCAAAGTATAAGTTTTAAGCTGAGGCAGAGGTTGTTCTAAGCTCGTTACTGCATCTTTATACCAACTTGTCAATTATAAACAGTTTAAAATTTAAAATTATGGAAAAAGAAAATTTTTACAGATGTTTTGCCAAACTAGCTTACATGTTCCATATAAATCTACGAACCCTGAAGGAGTTATTGTTCAACCTAAATTTTGAGAAGCCTGATAAGGCGTATATCAATATTTTTCTTTATATATATTATATAGGATGAAAATCGGATATTAATTTAATGGAAATAATTTGAATAATAAATTGGATAATAATCTATTGAAAAATTTAACAAAAAAAGTGATATTTGTTTTTTCACTGAACATTAAAACTTTACTGAGTATTGAAGTCAAAAAATTTAACCAAATAAAGGTGAATTATGGCAATTTTTGTGATAAAAATAACTTCATCAAAATCAGCTTTTACATTTGAAGAAGCAAGTTTTCAAAAAAATTATTAATATTACATCAAAATAAAACATGACGCATCTCTGTTTTTATATTAATAAACAAGAGATATTTACAGAAATTTAAAAAAAGAACACTTGTTTTTATTGGTTATACCAAAAATTACATAATGAAACTATTCATAAAATTTGTAAATATGGAGTACATTTTATTAAAGGTTTTTTTTCTAATTTTTTTAAAGCAGACATATTTTTTTTTTCTTCTGGAGTATATAATGTAAAATAAATTATTAGCATTATAAATATATAAAATTTATCAAAGTTTGCTGCGTTATTTAATATTATTTACCATTAGTTGCTATTAAAGGATACACTATCAATTGCTATTAAAGGATTTGCATTTTATACTAATTATAGAATACAATAACGAGTATTTTGTTCAGGTTAAAAGCTTTATATCAACGGACATGTATTGAGTTTTGAAATTGAAATAAACAACATGAACTTGCATGTTTGCAATTTCTTTTTTTTACCTTTTTACACTTAGTTTTTTATAAAGGTGTGGTAAGTTGAGAGTTATTGCTTTTGGTAATCAGTTTACTATATCAAAACACACTTGTGGACATCAGGATATAGATTTTTTCTAATAGCTTATTATGCTACAATGCTTTGTGATCTTTTATTACTATATCTAAAATCTACTATCTAAATTCGCTCTTGCTTACAATTGCTTTTAATTTAAGAGTGTTGCAAATCATCTGGGCTAGCTATAACAACCAATAAGCAATATTCTCAAACTTTTTTAGTGTTGTATATAATTTATTTATGGGAGTAATAAGTGTAAAGTTCTAAAAAGAAATTAGGCTATTTCTTCAAAATACTTTTCTTGCTAAATGATTGGATAAATGGGAACTTAATTTGAAAAAAATTATACCAAGTTAATAATAGTCTATTGATATTAGTAGGTAAATTTTAAAACTGTTTAAAAAAATCTATCATATGAGAATCACAGCATAGTCAAGTTTTACCATCTGGTTTATAGTTTGTTACAATGGTTGTCTTTTTTATATCTTACAATTAGAAAAACAAACTAATTTTTTTATGTCTTTATTTTTAAGAAAAAATTCTGAAAATCACGGATGTTTTGAGTTGTGAGGGTTTGTATAAGTATTTGTACTATATTGCACAAAATTGGATAGAAAAATCA
The DNA here is from genome assembly GCF_038396675.1 of Hydra vulgaris. NCBI lineage: Eukaryota > Metazoa > Cnidaria > Hydrozoa > Anthoathecata > Hydridae > Hydra > Hydra vulgaris. The sequence continues at coordinate 61,394,098 of NC_088922.1, read as the reverse complement.
TAATTTGTTTTACTATTATTATTTGGTTTTTTATGAAATTACTCAAATTCACTTTTATTATTCGATACGTTTTTTGACATTTGTTTTGATTTAAAAATACGCGTAAAAGCCTCTCTTTCAAAATCAGCGAATCAGATTGCGCATATCTCTGCCTATTCTGAGTCTGTATAGGGTTTCAAAATATGCCATATGGAAATCCTCCTTAACAGTCTGAAATCGAAAACTACGGGTTTAAACCGTGTTCTGTTTCTTCGTTAAATTAAAAGTCATCGGTTAAATATTAACAATTTCTGAGAAAACCTTGTAGATACAAAAAATTTGATAAGAAAAAATTATAATATATAGTAGTTATTAGGTGTTTAAAAAAATTAAATTGTTTCACTTAGACATAAGAGACAGTAATAATAGCTCTCGTTTTTACTATTAACATAAAGAAAATAAAAAATTATAAAATGGAAAAACCAAGTATATCACTAAACTTGCTTAGAATTTTATCTCAACTATATTCTACTAAAAACGAAGTATATAGTAAATTTTCTTTTAATTTTATTATATTTAGCTTATAGTAATAATAATATGCCTTATCTCATATTTGTAATAATTAACCTTTAAAGTCATTAGTTTTTGTAAAATTTTAGTAAAACTTTGTTTAAAAGTAGTTGGAATATTTTTCATTATTTACCAAATTTAGTTAGACATCTTATGTAATACTTGGGCTTCAGGGTTGTGTCTGGCTGCCATAATTTGTTGGAGGAATTAGATTTGTAGTAGAAGTTAGTTAAAAAATTTTGTAAGGAATTTGAACAATGGTAAAAAACGACCTTCAAAATCTTAGATTCCCCTCCCCTCTTTCCTCTGAAGATTTATATGGTTATTTTGATTTTAGAAGAATGCAGCAAACCTCTTTTTACTTTGTATAATCTTTGTGTTTGTTTCAGTGCTTTAACCTTGTATATACTTTTTTTTTAGGAAACTTTTCAATAAGTGCTTTGTTTTTTGCTACATTTCTATTATTATATTTATTATTCTTAATAATATTATTAATATCTCAAGGTTTAAGAACTCAAAGTATTTCTGAGTTCTTGCAGTGTTAGGCGTAGATTTATATAAATAAATGTGTTTCTGTTATTATTATTATTAGTTGTATTGTTATGCTGTTAATTCTATTATTATTATTATTATTGTTACTTTTGTTATTATTATTATTATTATTGTTGTTGTTGTTATTATTGTTATTATTATCATTACTACTATTATTACACATATTGAATTATATTATATGCGATTTTTAAAATATTAAACACTAGTTCGGTGATTGAATGCCAAAAATTTACTCATTTTTCAACTTAAATATAAGCACAAATAAACAGAAATATAAATTTTAATAATGATAAAACAGTTTAATATATGTTTTTAATTAATAAACTTGAATCAGTTATTATTTAGAATGAAATTTTGGATTTTATTTCAAAACCTCCGAAAAATACTGTATTGAGAGTAAATACTCTGAAAGTAACTTTGGATGAAGCAATAATTGTTTTGAATAATTTTTTAAAGGTAATATTTGATAACTGCCGATCAAAAGTGGTTTTTAAAATATTTAAAATACTTTTTAATTTTTTTATATTTTGAGGATTCATCAGAATCATTGGAATTTTCTGTTTCAAAGCATCCATTATTGAGTGATGTATTGTTTGTATCATCATCTGAAGTGAAAGACCATTTAGCTATATACAATAAAGAAGTTATTGTTGATGTACATTGTGGTGCTGCTGTCTTAAGAGGAGCTCATGTTTTTGCTCCTGGTGTATTGGCTGCATCTGCAGGTACCTAAGTTATTTAAAATTAAAAAAAATAATTATAAATACATAATTTATAAATTATATTATAACATTAAAATAGTCGATTGCAATATTTAAAAATTTTTAAAATTAGATATGAAGTTTGGTGATATGGTATCAGTTTATGCTGATGTAGATCATAAGTGCAGACGTGGTTACACAAAAGTTTTTACAGGGAGAAAGTTTTTTATTGGTAATGGTCAAGCTGAATTTAATCGTGATACTCTCTTTGAACATAATGCAAAAATAATGTAATATTTTTTTTTGATTTGAAATGTTTTTATAAATAAAATTTTGTTTAAATTGTCTTCATTAAAAAGAAAAAATACTTGTTTATATGAGTACACTAGATCAATAAATTTTTATCTATATAAGAAAAAAAGCCATATTTTTTTATACATTTAATAATATAAATCTTGTGTTCTTATGAAAATGAAAATGTTGTAAACATATTTTTTCCATTTCAAAATAAATATATATGTTTTGGAAATACTGCATATTACCAAAAAAAAAAAAAAAAAGGAATGTGCATGATTAGTATAGGTAAAATACCTCCTTTTTGTATTTAACAATAAATACCTATAGTTAAACTTCAATGAAGTGGTGGTAATATAAATAGTATTCCAAAATAAAAACAAAATAATTTTTATGAAAAAAAAGACACTGTGAAACAAAAATTATTTATGAGAGTCAAATTAAAATGGTCTATTACTTTTGTAAAGTAAACCAACTCTTGATATCAAAAAGATTTCTTTGAGGCTAAATTTTGTTAAGTCTGTCACCTTTTTAATTGGCGTTTATATATAACCCAATTAAAAAGGGTAAAGTTGCTAATAAGATGGAAAGAAGAAATAATTAGCATAAGAGAGTTAATATAACTAACAGGATTATTAAATAACAGGGTTCCCACTCCTCTTTAAAAACCTTGAATATCCTTTAAAAAAAAAAAAAACTCCTTAAAAGTCCTTAAATAACCTTTAAAAAAGTTAAAATTTGACTGCTCTCCTTAATTTCTCCTTACTTTCTTTTTTTTATCATCTAGGAAATTTTATAAAAGCAAATGGATTATGCTTATCCATAGAGAAGCATAAAGTTACTTCTTTGATGAGTTAAAATCCTATTCTTTTGTTTTATATATATATATATATATATATATATATATATATATATATATATATATATATATATATATATATATATATATCAAATATCAGCCCTCCGAGTATTAGAGTTTTTTAATGTTTTTTTTTTTGGCTTTTTGTGTTTAACTTTCACTTTCTTTAAATTATTTTATTTTATTTACAAGTGAACACCTATTAAATAATGGTGGTTACACTTCTTGGTTTAAGAAAAGATTCTTGGTTTTCAGAAAGATAAAAATCCCAGCCTTGCAAGATGCAAAGTTTGTTTTAAGTCATTCTTATTAGCAGGCATAGGTATAAAGGCTTGCATGATGTACATGCAAGAAGAGAAAAGCACAAATAGCGATTGCCTAATGAGGCTTATGTTGTTTTGTTCAAAGAAACTTTGCAATCAGTATCACAGAAGCCTATCTCATCAAAGCAATGTATCATTTCAGATATGCTTCAGAAGGAAGCATTTTTTTTTTAATTTGGTGTTTAAATATTATTCTTAGCAAATACTCTTTTAGATCAAGTGAGAATAATTCTAGACAATTTGCTTTGATGTTTCCAGATAGCAAAATTGCCAGCGACTTTTGATGTAGTCGAACAAAATCTGTCTATATTGTAACTCATGGTCTTGCCCCTTATTTAAAAAAAATTCTGATAAAGGATCTTAACCTGCTGGATAACTTTGTATATCTTTTTGATAAATCTTACAATAAAGTTGTAAGGAAAGGTCAAATGTACTTACATGTGCGCTATTGGAATGAAGAGAGGAATACTGTTTGTACAAGATATTATACTTCAGAGTTCATGGGAAAAGCTGCAGCCCTAGATATTCTAAATATGTTTAAATCCTGCATGACTGGTATAAATGCTGAAAAAATGCTTCAGGTTTCATGGCCCTAATGTGATTAAACTGTTTTTGGAAATGCTCAACAAAGAACGTCATAACAATGAATTAAGTACACTCATTGATATTGTGGTTTACATACTATCAATGGATCCTTACAAACTGGTGCTAAAGCTACAGATTGGAACTTAAAGAAGTAATTGTCTTCAATGTACCAAATATTTCATTTAAGTCCATCAAGAGCAAGTGATTATGAAAGAATAGCTAAGGCAACAAGTTCAGATTTTCTTTACATATTGTGTGGCACTAGACGGGCTGAAAATCAAAGTGTTGCCAAGAAAGCAATAGAGGTTTGGACAAAAGTAGTCTTAGTTGTTGACTACTGGAAGTCTTTACCAAAGAGTAAGCAACCTGGACTTGGTAAATCGGGGCAAAACACCAACTTTGAACATTTAAGTGCTCGAACAAATAAAGTTTTAGTTCCTTTAAAGTTGAAGTTTTTTGAAGAAATTAGTGGCAGTCTAAATACATTCCTTGGTAGATAATATTTGATCCAGATGCAATTTCATTGCTTTTTGTGTAATATATTTTGTTTTATTACAAAAGTATAGAAATATTCTGAGATATTCTTTTCATATTATTTTTAATCACAAAATGTTATCTTCAATCTTGCTATTTTTTTTCTTCTAGTTTTTTTTCAAACTGATAAACCAAAGACTCCTTTTCTGGTGGTGACATTTGAAGAACTACGACGCGAATTTTATGCGATTCGATTAGATGTTTCTTTTAAATGACAAAACTACAACATCTTTGTTAAAAATAGATTTGTTTAATTGCGCAAACCGGCTTTCAACCAGCAAGATCGATGTTAGTTTTTCATTGAAGTATTATCTCCAGCAACTCAAGAGTAAGAGAAAGATTACTGATGTTCAAGTTGGCAAGTTCAAAAAGGAAATATGTGATTTTCTCATCTCAATGTGTACTAATATTATTGAGAAAAGCCCTTTGTCTTCACTGGTTGCTTGCTGTTTGGTGTGTATTTCCCCATTAATTATGGTTAAATATCACAGAAAAGTGTGATTATTTTTTTGACAAACTGTTGATGAAGCTTGTTACTTTCGAGAAAATTAGAGCTTCTGTTGATGATTTAGCTAAGAAAGAATATTCCAGGTTCTGTAAAAGTGTGGTCGTTGATAACAAAGAAGTATATTTGACTTTTGATAAAGATAAGGATCGTTTGGACTACTTTTTGTGGAAATACACTGATTTAAAGATGTATGCAAATCTTCAGCACATTTTCAAAATTGTCCTCATTTTATCACACGGACAAGCTCAAGTTGAACGTGGTTTTTGCAGCATCAAAAGTCTGATAGATGACAGTATGTCCCCAGACACTATAATCTCTTTACGTTCAATCTAAGATTATCTCATGTTTCATGGGTTCATGGCACATGAAGTTGAAGTAGCAAAAGATTAATTAGATTAATTAGACTGCAAACAAGCAAAGCAGAAGTATTTTATGATCAATGTTCAAAAGCCCTGTCTGTAGAAAAAACAATGAAAATGGAGGCAAAAAGAAAAGTTATGAAAGATATTGAAATTATCAGTACGTAAATTTGACATACATTATCTATAAGTGAGAAGTTAAAGAAGTCATCTAATGAAATCGGATTCCGTGCTGAAAAAAGAATAGCCTTAGGTTTATGCCTTGAATATAAATGTTTTTTTAGTTTATATCACTAAATGTAATGTCATTATTTAATGATTCCTTTTCTATTTAGATGATATTAAAGCTGATATGTCATAATCTAATGCATTAAAAAGAGCCGCTTGCAAAAAACAAGAGTTACTAGAGAAGCTATATGTTAAAAAAAAGAAACTTGATAGAAAAAAAAATGAACTTATATGTTGACGACGATGATATATAATATATATATATATATATATATATATATATATATATATATATTTATTTATATATATATATATATATATATATATATATATATATATATATATATATATATATATATATATATATATATATATACATATACATATATATGTATATACATGTATACATATATATACATATATATGTATATATACTATATTATATATATATATATATATATATATATATATATATAATATATGTATATATATACATATACATATATATGTATATACATGTATACATATATATACATATATATGTATATATACATATATATATATATATATATATATATATATATATATATATATATATATATATATATATATGTATATATATACATATACATATATATGTATATACATGTATACATATATATACATATATATGTATATATACATATATATATATATATAATATATATATGTATATATATACATATATATATATGTATGTATATATATATATATATATGTATATATATACATATATATATATATATATATATATTTATATACATATATATTTATATATATATAAATGTGTGTGTGTGTATATATATATATATATATATATATATATATATATATATATATATATATATATATATATTTATATATATATATATATATATTTATTTATATATATATATATATATATATATATATATATATATATATATATATATATATATATATATATAATTGATTTTTTGACGAGATTAAATAAAAATAACTACATGATTTTTACTACTAAAAGTTTCATGCGTTTAGCAATCATCAGGTAAAAAATACATTGTTTTTTTCGTTAAAAAATATACTTAATAAACATCGTGGCGTTCAAAAACAATTATAAAACTATAACTATTTGCGAGCGTGGTTTGGTTTTTTAATCTTTGGGCTCGTGGTTGTCAAGCAAGAACTTGTTTTCGTGATGGCACTTAGAAATAATTTCTGTTTTTTTATTTAATAATTTTTGCGTACCTTTGTATGATATTATGCAAAGTTTTTCATGAAGGCAAAGCAAACATTTTTTTGTTACGTTACTGTAGGCGAGGACTTGTTTAATTATTGACCAAGTTAATTTTGGTGTTATTTTTAAGTTTTCTTTCATCTGCCATATATACTTTGAAAGGGTGGTTGAATTTTTCATCTTTTTGTTTGTGAATAAGTGTTTGTGGTTAGCCCATCTTTTCTTCCATTCACCTTCTGCTAGGCCAATTGCTAATTGGTGTATAGGGGGGGGGGGATACTATACATTTATAAATAACATTAGAGGCTCTACATTTTCCTATTATAGGGCAGTTTTCTTTTTTTATGCAATTGCAGGGTGGGTATTCTTTTGGTCTTTCTGAACTAATTTTCTTGTTGTGGCTTTTTATTATACTTTCGATATTTTTGGTGCAGCTGTAACTCAATTTGATGGTGTTTTGATTGAATAGTTTACTTAGGGGGTGGGATGTTGGAAAGTGTTTGTTGATTAAGTTCAGGAAGATCCAACATTGGTAGAGACGCTTTTACTGTAAGGGGGGTTAAACCATATTATTATATTTTACTGTACCATATTATTATATTTTACTGTAAGGGGGGTTAAACCATATAAATTATATTTCTTTTTCTTGTCTTTTAATACTTACTAATAATTGTGTGTTTTTTTGCAAACAGTATTATTATTTAATTATTTTTTATTTAATTTATTTAATTATATAGTTATTTAATTATATAATTATATATTTTTTTAAATTTGATTTAATTATATAATTACATAGTAATTATATTTATTTAATTATATATTTTTTATTTAATTAATTTAATTATATAGCTCTGATATCATTCATCGAGCACTCTTGCTGAATATATGCTCACTAGGGTGGAGTGAATTTTAGTTTTTTTTACAATTCGTTTAGCCTGGGTAGTTTATTGCAGAAAAAATGACCTTTTAAACTAAAAATAAAAAAAGTTAATTTTTTTTAATTATAATTTCAAAAAAATCTTAAATAATAATTTTTTTATAAAATAATTGTTATTTTTTAAATTTTTATAAAATTTTGCTTCTTTTTAGACCCAACATGACATACTTTTGAAAAAAAAATTTTTACATAATATTAGGGACCCATTAAAATTTTAAAGGTCTTGAGGAACCTCAAGATAATTTCCTAGGGCATTGATATTTTTCCAGAGTATTTCTGAAATGAATAGACAACTTTTGCACACCCAGGCTAAACGAATTGTAAAAAAAACTAAAATTCACTCCACCCTAATGCTCACAGCAAAATTAAACTTTTATATACTTTTATATATATATATATATATATATATATATATATATATATATATATATATATATAATATATATATATATATATATATATGTATATATATATATATATATTATATATATATATATATATATATATATATATATATATATATATATATATGTATATATGTATTCATTTATAATATTTATATTTATATTTAAAATTTATTGAAAAAAAGAGATTGTTTTTAATATAATTGTTTTCTCCTTAATTCTCCTTACTTTTTACTTCAAAAAATTGTCGTTCGCAACCGAATCTCCTTAAATATTAGAAAAATATATCCTTAAATCTCCTCAAAATCCTTAATTTTAGCCCCGGTTTTAATAGTGAGAACCTTGAATAACCAATAAAATAAAATGAATCGATAAGCAATAAATCAGAGATCGTAAATTATTTTACACTCTGGTAAGGGGGGGGGGGGAGGTGAGAGGTTAATGGTTTTATGACAACTTATATGGGACTTGTTACTAAAGAGTTACAATGTTGTGAGTAAGGAGGGGGGGGGGGAGGAGGGGTAAAAAAAAAATCAAAAATTGTGTGTTGTAATAATGGGCAACCCCTTATTTTATATTCAAACTTTTTTCAATTGGTTTAGCAAATTCTTTTTATAAAAGAAATAAGTATATAAACATAATAATAGCCATTTTTTTTCATGTTTTTTGCTGCTTTTTAGAGGTGTTGCAGTTAAGATGCTTTCAATGAAAATACCTCAACCAAGCTTTTCTAAACTTAATCTTGGCTTATTTTTTCCACAAAACTTACCATCAATACTAGTTGGGCATGTATGCAATCCACAAGATGGTGATCTTATTCTGGATATGTGTGCTTCTCCAGGTAATTGATTATCGATAATTTTATTTATGTTTATTTAAAAAAATTTTGAAGTTACATCAAAGACCAGAAGCTAACTGCTTAACTACAGTTTAAAAATTTTTTTTCTTTTCTAGCAATAAAATACACTAGAAAAAAAAATTCCTTTAAGTTCTTATCTTTAATTTTAGTCCCAGCTCGGTTTTGAAGGTATTTTATTGTTCCTATGCACACAGCAACAATAAAACACCTATTGATGATGTTTGTTATTATTGTACTTTAGTGTGACTTTAAAGGTGTTTTATTGCTTTTGTGTATCACGGTGTGATTGTAAAGGTGTTTTATTGTTATTTTTATTAATCAGAAATTGATAGTTTTCTATTGCAGGGGTGGATTCAGCATTTTTTGGTGTTTGAGATATCATCTTGACATGGAGCAAACACCAAATATTTATATGTTTATACTTATATCAAATATATATGCGTTGCAAAAAATTGCAATGATTGGAGTCTGATAACAAAAAAGCCCTAAAATTTTGGCCAAAACTACCCCAAACGTGAGAGCAACAAGTTGACAAAATATATATTTTTTACTTTTCTCAACTAAAGTTATATTCATGGATAAATTTTAAACTTCATACAATAATCTTTTAATATTCCAAAGTTATGACCATATGAAATTTGTAGCCCCCTCAAATAGAGGGAATTTAAATTTTATTTTGTCATATTTTTTGAACGCTGAGAGATGATACTATGAAGTTGAAAATTTATTAATGAATATAACTTTAGTCGAGAATAGTAGAAAAAATATTTTGTCAACTTGTTGCTCTCATGTTTGGGGTAGTTGTGGCCAAAATTTCAGGGCTTTTTTGTTCCCAAGTTCCAATCATCACAATTTTTTGCAAAGCATTCTTGTTTGACATTATATAAGTATAAACATACAAATGTTTGGAGTTTGTTCCTGTATTGTAATATTTCTATTGAATTTGCAAATGTGGTAATTTACTTATAAATACAAAAACAATGAATATTATAAAGAAAAATTTTTAATTCAGCTAAAAACTACATTAAGTGGATATCATTATTAAAAACTTCATTAACATTTCATAAAAACAGCATTAAGTTAATATCAGGGATGTGGTGCATTGGGTTCGCACATTACATGTGCGAAATGATCTTATTTGTGCAGAAACTGATGTTCTTATTGTGCAAGTAATTTTTTCTTAACAATATTACATGTTTTGTAATATTATTAACAAAAAAAACTTAAAAGTATAATCATTCAAGTTCTATACAACTATTTCTAGTAAATCAATGTTTGTCATATTTTTAAAAGTAGAAGCTGACTTTTGTCCCACATTATACGTTTATAGATTTGGTGGAATCGGAAGCTCAAGAAGCTACAACAATAAGTCACTAAAAGCAATTAAGCAATTAATTAACTAACAATTTACAATAAGTCACTAAAAGCATTAAGCTCTTTTTTCTAACATTATTATTTGGCAGTGTTTGAATCATAGATTACAACAGTGCCAATAAAAATAATTACAGTCCAGAACACTGGACTGTAATTGTTTTTATTGGCACTGTTGAACACATCAATCCATGGCAAGTGGGAAAAAAGAATGTTAGGATTCTAAGCAAAAATCTTTGTTAATGGTTTTAGAGATTATGTTAACAATGTTTTAAGAGATAGTAAAAATGAACTTCCTGAAATCGTCAAATGGACAAAAAATATTATCAATATGATTAGCTCTACATAGGCTTACTGAGTTTTTTCGCTCATGAATATTAAAAAAAAAAAGAAAAAATAATAAATTTAATAAATTTAAAAATATGAAAAAATAATAAATTTAAGTATTAGACATATTTAATAAGTATTTGACATATTAGACGTATTTAAGTAATAGACATACTGAGCAATTATTTGATGTGTTGACTGCTGAATTTGTGGGATGCTACACCATATTTTAAATCGTGGCTCAGAATTCATCAATCAGCAGATGATAACAGAGTACAACCCACCACCACAGTTCCATTTACTGTTAGCCAAAATGTGATTTTAAGGGGTAAACAGATTCTATCTGTTGACCAGCCTCGCACCCCTTCATCTATTAGGCTGGCGCAGATGTATTTTTAATACATTGTTTCCAGTTTAGGATGTTGAATGCTGGATCTTCTTGACTCAATGCATGGGTTTGCTTGTGTCACTGTTTTTATGACTAGGCAACTCATTCTATTATCTCCTTATGAGGGTACAGCTCTAAAACTCAGTTTTATGGTTCTGAGGCCGGCTGGTAGTCAGGTTTCCCGAACTCTGTGGTAGCTCTCAGAGAGGCTGATTCCATCAACAGCTGAAAAATATCAAAGTATTAACAGTGCCATGTTGCGCATGGATGGTGTCCCTGTTTGTACTTTTGGTGTGCATTGCGGAGGCCACATTTGGAGCCCTTTGTTACGGCTTAGGGTTTATTAGTAGTAATGAGGCAATTGCTTGGGCTATTAAACGGTGTTCTGAGTACTATCTATGCTTTGAGTCAAGTTCTTCAATCTAATTTAAAAATGAATAAAGTACCAAAAACTATAAAACACAAAAAACCATCATCATCACCAAGTTCTCTAAACCTATCATTCACTAATATTCGTGGTCTTCGAAGTAACTTTTCTTCTGTTGAGTCTTATCTCTTGCAAAGTTCACCAGACCTACTTGCTCTTTGTGAGACTAATTTGAGTTCGGCTGTCTCATCTTGTGATCTTAGTGTTGATGGTTATCTTCCTCTGATTCGTAAAGACTCCAATAGCCACATGCTTGGCCTGGGCATTTACATTCGTAAAAATTCACCTGTTTGTCGTGAAACTAGGTTTGAATCCACAGACTATTTTTTCATGTGCTTTCGTTTAGCACCACTTCACGCTATTGCCTTTCTCTTTGTTCTATATCGATCTCCTTCATCTCAAGACTGTACACTTTTTGATGTTATTTCTGATCATATTGACCAAGCCCTCTCTCTTTATCCATCAGCTAATATAGTTGTTGTCGGTGACTTTAATGCTCACCACTCTGAATGGCTTGGCTCTAGTGTCAGTGACTCTGCAGGCATTAAAGCCCACAACTTTTGCCTTTCTTGATCCCTAACTCAAATAGTCAACTTTCCAACTCGCTTTCCTGACAACCCTAATCATTTACCTTCTCTACTCGACTTATGTCTTGTTTCTGATCCTAGTCAGTGCTCAGTTTCTCCACATTCACCCTTAGGTGCTTCTGATCACAGTTTGATCTCTTTAAAACTAATATCTCATTCTTCTTCATCACCTGAATACCCCTACTATCGAACCTCTTACAACTACAGTAAAGCTGACTGGGATTCTTTCTGTGATTTTCTTCGTGATGGCCCTTGGGTAGAAATCTTTCAACTTCCTGTCGACAAATGTGCTTCTTATATAACTTCGTGGATTCAGGCTGGCATGGAATCTTTTATTCCCTCTCGACGATTCCAGGTCAAGCCTCACTCTCCTCCATGGTTTTCCTCACACTGTGCTGCTGCGATTGCCAATCGAAACCGTTACTTCCATATTTATCAGCAAAACAATTCTCCAGAAAACAGACGTCTTTTCATTACTGCTAGAAACAACTGTAAAAAGGTTTTGTCTAACGCCAAAACCCGCTATTCTCAGGTCATGAAATCTCGTATCTCATCTCAAAAATTAGGCTCTCGTGACTTTTGGAGAATCTTTAATAATATCAATAATAAGGGCAAATCTATAATTCCACCTCTCTTGTATGGTTCAGACTTTGTCACCTCACCTAAAGACAAAGCCGAACTGTTTGCTAAAAACTTTTCATCAATATCATCTCTTGATTCCACTAATTGCGTTCTACCTGATATTGCCAACAAACAGGTTGATTCATTGCTTGACATTCATATCACTTCAGCATCTGTATCTAAAGTGATTTCCTGTCTAGACTCTTCTACAGCTTGTGGCCCAGACAACATACCTGTTATTGTCTTGCAGAAGTGTTCTCCAGAGCTGTCGTCTATACTCTCAAAACTATTCAACAAGTGCTTATCAGAGTCTTGTTTTCCAGCCTGCTGGAAAGCCGCATCTGTTATCCCTATCTTCAAAAATTCTGGGGAGCGATCTGATTCGTCTAACTACCGTCCCATAAGTCTTCTTCCTATCATAAGCAAGGTTTTTGAATCTTTAATTAACAAACACTTAATTTCTCATCTTGAATCTAATAACTTACTTTCTGACCATCAATATGGATTTCGATCTTCTCGCTCTACAGCTGATTTGCTAACAGTAATAACTGACAGGTTTTATCGTGCATTAGATGAAGGTGGAGAGGTTAAGGCCATCGCTCTTGACATTTCAAAAGCGTTTGATAAAGTTTGGCATGCTGGTCTTCTCCATAAGCTTTCTTCTTATGGTGTATCCGGCAACATCTTTAAGATCATTGAATCCTTCCTTTCCAATCGTAGCATAAAAGTTGTCCTCGATGGACAACACTCTTCTTCTTATTCTGTAACTTCAGGGGTTCCTCAAGGTTCTATCCTTGGCCCTATACTCTTTTTAATTTACATTAACGACCTTCCAGATATTCTCACATCTAAGGTGGCATTGTTTGCTGATGATACTACCATTTATTCTTGTCGTGATAAGAAACCAACACCCTCTGATTGCCTGGAGGGGGCATTTGAGCTTGAAAAGGATCTCACTTCTGCTACAGCATGGGGCTCACAGTGGCTGGTGAACTTTAATTCAGATAAAACTCAATTTTTTTCAGCCAATCGTTATCGCAATAATTTAGATCTTCCTATATTTATGAACGGTGATGTACTCGATGAGTCACCTACTCTTCATCTTCTAGGATTAACTCTTACTTCCAATCTTTCTTGGAAACCATATATCAAATCGGTTGCAAAATTAGCATCTGCTAAGGTTGCATCTCTTTATCGAGCTCGCCACTTTCTTACTCTGGATTCTATTCTCTACCTCTATAAATCTCAAATCCGGCCTTGTATGGAATACTGTTGCCATATCTGGGGCGGATCTTCTAATGATGCCCTTTCTCTTTTAGACAAGGTGCAAAAACGCATTGTAAACATAGTTGGACCTGCTCTTGCAGCCAACCTTCAACCATTATCACATCGTCGTAATGTTGCTTCTCTTTCTCTTTTCTGCAAATACTATAATGGGCACTGCTCGAAAGAGCTAGCGTCTCTTGTGCCATCTACTAAAATTCATTCTCGTGTTACTCGTCATTCAATTAAGTGTCATCCTTTTTCTGTGACTGTTCCTAAGTGCTCCAAAAACGCTTATTCGTCTAGTTTTTTTCCTCGAACATCAGCTCTTTGGAATTCGCTTCCTTCATCTTGCTTTCCTGATTCATATAATTTGCAATCTTTTAAATCGTCCGTCAATCGTTATCTTGCTCTACAATCTTCATCTTTTCTCTTACAGTAACTTCCAACTTTAATTAGTGGCTGCTTGCAGCCTTGTTGGAAGCGAAGATGTTTAAAAAAAAAAAAAAAAAAAAAAAATCTTTTCCTAAAGAAGTAATTTTAGAATATGTAATACATAAAATAAACATTAATGTAAAAAAAAAAATACTGGAATAGGTAGAATGGTGCAAGTATGTGCAGGCCGGTACTTAAAATTTTAGAACCACATCACTGGTCACCATCTTAACTCTCTCTTAACTCTGTAACTCCAAAACACGAACCTTAATGAACAAGGCCGCTGTGCAGAAAAACAAGTTGAGTGCTACCATGCACTGGTACTACCAGGAACATGGTGGGGATCAAGTTCGGAACCTCTCGCTTATAAAGCGAGCATTTTACCACGACACCACTACCGCATTATTACTGCATTATACCGCATAATACTATCTTATAAAAAACTGCATTAAGTGGTTCTCACATAAAAAAACTGCATTTATTAGAGATCATTTATAAAACTGGATTAATTATCATTTAAAGTGGTTTTGGTTATTATTTTTATTTGTTTACTGTTTTTTCTTTTTCTTTTATTCTAGTAAAAAGTGCAAAATCCTAAAGCAAACTCAGTAGTCTAGAGTCAATTGTTTATTGTTTTATAAGCCTTTTCAATCCATTCAAGGACACCTGTTTTTCATTTTTATATGAAATTTAGAAATTCTAGGAATAATAAATTTATGAAAAATATGAAATACACCTGCCTTAGTTAAGTAGTCTTTCTCTCTTTTTCAGCTTTCTCTATATTAAAGTTTAATTATTATTTGAAAGTTCTATTGTAAAGGATATATTTTTTAAAAATTACATAATTAAAAGAAAAAAGGGCCAGGATTCTGGTCTTCTGGTTCTTTTGACCAGAATCAAACATTTTCTGGTTTTTTATGAGGAATGACATTAATAACTGACTAAGATTCTGGTCAATTAATATCATCCCTCTTAAATCTACTAAACAAGAAATGAGTAAATCTTTTTTTAAGCAAATCAGCTTTTTAAAGGCAGAAAAAATATTTAAAGATATTTTGATTTTATTCAAGTTTTATTTTATTTTTTAGGTGGGAAAACCTCACATGTTGCTGTGCTGATGAAAAATCAGGTGGTTTTTTTTATTAAAATGTCATATGGGTGATTCAATAAAGTTTAAAAGACTTTAATTCTCGTCACACTGAATAGCTCTGATCCTACGATGATCCTACTAGTCAGTGGTATTAGAGTGGTGCTACTATCTTACTTAAGATTTTCCTGTATTTCTCTTACACCAAACATTAGATCAACATTTTTTATTCACATTAGTACTTCTTATTACTACTTTATAGCTGGAATTTTTTTTTCTTAATCTTTTGCAGCTGGTTTATTTCAGCTAATTGTAATTAATTGTTTTTTATTTTCTACAAAAACAACTATGGCGAACAAATAACTTTTTTATATTGTAATAAATTGATGCAAAAGTGTCTGATGCTAAGGTCCATTAATTAAAAATTACTACATCTGCTACTTTACCTCAGAAGTTAATTTTTAGAGAAAGCAAGTCTAACATTTCTTCTCTAATACATGGGTCTAATCCTGTTTATCTTTCTTAAGGATAAGGTTTGTCAAGAACTTTTCCACTAATTTATCTCTTGAAACTAATGACCACACTCTTCCTATCATCGACAAAAAACAAACTGTTTTACTGTTAAATATTCAAATCACTCTTCGACTGCTCTAAGTATTTTCCAATCAGTTTTCATACTACCACTATTATTTGGATCATTAATAAACAAAATTTTAATATCTCAGCTCAAGTCTTACAATTAACTCTATGACAATCAGATTTTGATTCTCTTGTTCTACCTCTGACTTGTTAAACATTAATTTTTTGTTTGATTCTTTTGTTTTATAGTTAAATATAAATAATTTAAAAAAATATTTTGTATGGGAAATACCAATTAGCAATTATCCTCGGAAAAGAGCTACCCATAAAAAACTTCAAATAGTCTCTTAACCATGGCTTCTGTAGATGAATATCGATTGAATATCAATGCTCTGAAATTCTTTTCCTAATGTTTTTCTGCAATTCTTATCTTTGCTTTTTGTAAACTCTTCAATTATTGTAAATTTAGTAATTTAAACTTAATTATTGGTTAATTTCTGCGTTGGTAGTAAATTTGTGTAAAAAAATTAAACTTTACAAAAATATTTACATAAAGACAATTTTTAATATAAAAAAATACTCATAAACATTTGATAGAGTTACAAATTAAGAAAACAGAGTAATTTTGTTAATATTATTAATGAACTTGATTTTATGGATTTTTTTTTTTAATTTTATGATTTCATTTTGATTTTTTTAATTGTTAACATGTTTTCTAGAAATTCTAAAAAAAAAAAGTTTCAAAACTTAATTTTAGAATATGCGGTAGTGGTGTAGTGGTAGAGCGCTCGCTTCATAAGCGAGAGGTTCTGAGTTCGATCCCCACCACATCCCTGGTAGTACTGCGCTCAACTTGTTTCTCCGCCTAGCAGCCTAGTTCGTCGTGTTTTGGAGTTATAGAGTTGAGAGAAGGCTATAACCACAATTAAGTAGCCTTTTTGTCTGTAGTGGCCTTCTGGGCCTTGGGGAGGTGAATTAACAAAAAAAAAAAGAAAAACAAAAAAAATATCACAATTAAAATCAAGTAAGCTTTGGCACAAATTTTGTATATTTCAGCTTTTAGCACTTTTCGTAGCTTTTAGTGAACCATGTTTTTTGGGTATTTATATAATATAAATATTTTAATTTAAGTTTTCTATTTGCCAACAAAATATAATATGATTAGAAATACTTGAGGTATGCTTGATTGATCTTGTTCAAAAATTTCTTTAGTGTAGAATCACAAAATAATATTTGTTACTTTAATTATTTTATTCCAATGTTGAACACCAATGTTGATCAATAAAAACCAATTTACTCATTTCAATCATAATAATTGCCAGCTGACACAGACATCAAAGTATGTGATAAATGTTCAAAAAAGAAAAAAGGCCTTTTAATAAGTGTAATTAAAAAATTAATGATTGGAGTTAATGAACAGTATTACAAGTAATTTAACTATATTATATAACTCTAGTAATAACCAGCATTGAAAGTTTAAAAAATACCTTAGAAAAAACATCAAACATTGTTTATGCATTGATATAAGAGCTGCAATAAATTATTATAAATTGTTAAGAAAAATTTTACAAACTTCATAAATAAAGATTATTTAATGCATTAGCAGATTTATGCCAACAGATGAGAATAACAACATAATAAAAGCATCTTGTAAAACTTTTACTAAACAAAAATTATATTTTAAATATAATTTGTGTTTTTCCTTTTTATATTCAATATTAAAATACAAAATGAAACTAATTATATCATACTAAATTTGATTTTGTATTTTTATTTGTTTCTATGGGAAAAAATAGTTATAAAAATTCAAGAAATCAATTTTAAATATAAATTTAAAAAGTTTAAATTAAAAAATAGGAATAAAAAATTTATGTAAACTCACACATAATTACATGGTGCTGATTTATATATATATATATATATATATATATATATATATATATATATATATATATATATATATATATATATATATATATATATATATATATTATATTAGTGTATTCTACAAACAGAGTGCTCAATGTTCTAACAGCAATAATAAATTAGTAAAAACACTTATCTAATTTTTGATTACTTCAGTAGGTTCATCAGGAGGTTCAGTAGGTTCATCAGGAAGAACCTACTGATGGTGAAACACAGTGTTGAAGTAATCAAAAATTAGATAAGTGTTTTTACTATTATATATATATATATATATATATATATATATATATATATATATATATATATATATATATATATATATATATATATATATATATTTGTTAAGTTGGTTGGTGTTTTTTTTTGTTTTGTTTTTGAAGTTTCTATTTATAAAAATTCAAGATAATATTAGTTTTTAATAAACTATTTATTTAGGGAACAATTATTGCAATCGATAAATCAGAGAAAAAGATCTCAAAGATAAAAGAAAACTGTGTAATAATGGGTTTAACTAATGTAAAATGTTTTGCTTATGATAGTTCAAAGTTGTGTTGCCATGGCCCTTGTGATAATTCAACGTTGTCTCTTGATGAACAAAATGGTAAAAAAATTTATGCTTGTTATTTTTATTTTTTGATGATTTATTCTAAAGTTTAATTTTCATCTAAGTTTATTTACTTTTGTTTTTAGGAAATGATTTAAAGCCTCCATTTCCACCTTGTTTTTTTGATAAGATACTTCTAGATCCTCCTTGCAGTGGAATTGGACAAAGACCCCAACTTCGATCTGTTTTAACTGATAAAGAGTTGCAATCATACCCAATATATCAAAAAAAGTTATTTCAACAGGTAAAACATTCTTTGCTAAAGGTCTTGTTTTATTAAAAGTTAAAAAAAAATTAAATATGCCTAAATCTTAAAAAAAAAGTTCATCAAAATAGTTTGGGTCAAGTAATTATCCAATATTTAAAGACCCTTATATACTATTAATGGTAAAATTGCTTCAAATATTGCCAATGTGTTTTTAAGTATTTTATCAATGTTTTTGTTTAACGCCCATGATCTCACACTTATGTTGTTTGAATGGGTTTTCATAATGCTGTTTTATTCAAATATGACACTATGGAAGAGGTAAAGCAGTTTTTTACAACCTAAAATCCTTCTTGGCATTAACTTGTTAACTTTTAAATTAAAGATGAGTATTTTTTATTGTGATACTACTACAAGGGCGATTATCCATAATCCATGGTCCATAATAAAGGTACATCCATAACTAAACTGAAGGTTTGATATCAGAGTTTTCTATCTAGGTTTTTACAGCTATTAAAAAGTCTGATCTGTCCAAATATAGGATCAGTTTAACATCATGACCAAGACTAGCTATTTGGTAAAATTGTTTTAACAATTTGCAGTAGGATCAGTATCAGTAGAGATATTGGCCACAATAGTATGGTTGTTACATTACTATTAAATAGATTTTCAGGTATTATAGAAAGCCTTAAATAAAGTTTAATTGTAAATTTTATTTTTAGCAAAACTTATAGAATCATATAAATAAGCATATTTTCTTAAATGCTCTTAGTTCATCTTATATAAAATTTCCTAAATCTGTTTTACAAAAATTAAATTTAAACATTTATTTTTTGTACTTATTTTGAGGAAGAATTTGAAGAAAATTTAATCAACACAGTTTCTGCTCATGATTTCAGTTCATGGTTTCCATAGTTTTAATTTATGATTTCAGTTCATGGTTTCAGTTTTATTTTATAATTTCAGTTCATGGTTTCATTTCATAGTTTTAATTTATGGTTTCAGTTCATGGTTTCATTTCATAGTTTTACTTATGGTTTTAGTTTATGGTTTCAGTTTATGGTTTCAGTTCATGGTTTCATTTCATAGTTTTAACTTATGGTTTCAGTTCATGGTTTCATGGCTACGCTTGAAACACTTTTAAAACTATTTTTAAGACAAAAAGTTTAATAAAAATAAAGTACTGTAACTTTTATTTTTTTTAGGCAGTGTCACTTTTAAAACCAGGTGGGCGCCTTATTTATTCAACTTGTACTCTTCTACCTCAAGAAAATGAAGAGCAAGTATCCTGGGCTTTAAAAACATTCAAAGAATTAAAGTTGTTAAAGCAGGTAAGAAGCATAAATACTGAAAATAAACGTTAAAATATAAGTAGAGTGTTTAACTTTTTTTTTGTGTATTATTTTTTTAATTTATAAGATCATAACAATATTATCTTCTTGCTATTTTATATGTATTACCTTTTGACTCTTTAACATTAGACCTTTTTTACATGTACTCTAGGTTTTCTATTCCAGGTTCCATTTTTTAGATTCACTCATGCAACAGAACACTAGATTAATAATATTTTGATTACTTGTTATTTTTAGCAAAAAAATTAAAGCTATTTAGCAGGGTTACTAAATTAAGAAATTAAGAGTATTTTATAGAGATAAACATATAAAGATTATCTTTTAGAGATAAACATATAAAGATTATCTTTTAGAGATAAATATAGAGAAGTTATCTTATAGATACAAACATAGAGAGATTAACTTATAGAGATAAACATAGAAAGATTATCTTTTAGAGATAAACAGAAAAATTATCTTTCAGAGATAAACCTAGAAAGAATATGTTTCAGAGATAAACATAAAAAGACTTTTTAATATGGGAGCTGTTATGAAAATTAAGACAAAATGTAGGATAACAAAAAAACAGTTTTTAGTAAATTAAATTTTTTTTCAAAGTCCTAACTTTACAAGAAAATTGTTTTAATACTTTGCATCGAATTTTTACTTAGAACATTTAAGAAAACGATTTAATTCAAACATTCAGATTTTTGAAATTCAGCATGAAATAAAGCTGGTTAATAAATACTTCTGTTTTTATGATTTTAAGTTTAATTATAGAAATTAATTTTTATTGAATATAAAAACAAAGTTTTTTATTGTAGTTGTTAAAAAATAATAAACTCTGTTGGAGAGGGAGATTAATCATTATTAAATGTCATGAGCTTTTCTTTTGAAACTCTGAAATCTGAATTTATGTTAATTAACTGTATCCTTAAGGTGAATCCATGGTAAAAAAAATGCAAAAAAATGATTTTTTTTTTTTTTAATTAAAGTTTTTATCAGGAAAACTACCTATCTTTCAGAAGAAAGAGATTTTTATTCACTATTTACATTAAAAATCTGTTTAAAACAATAAAAATTGTTAATTTTTGTTACGAATTGTCTATAGCAATGCGCATAGCAACTGCAACTGGTTGTCAATTTATACTTTTTATCTCTTATAAAAATCTAAATAATATCTGTGTTATTTAAAATATATATCTGTGATATCTGTGTTATTTAAAATATATCCACTATCTTTTAAAATACTCTGTTTTTATATTTTTCTATTATTTTATTAGTAGAAGCATCTTTACATTTATTTCTTTTGCAATTTTCTCTGCTGTTTATTTTTTCGAATGGAGTAATCTTAGAACAACGACATCTTAAAATCCGCTCATAGTTTAAATTTTCACGAGTTGTTTGTTATACTTTAAAGTAGTGCCTGACGCAGGATCTTTAACCAAAATATTTTTTTTATCGAAAAATTTGTATTTCCCTGTCAACTTTTGGTCAAATTTTTGGATTATTCACTAATTTAGCTGCCATTATGAAACGAAATAAAAATATGAAATAATCCTGCTTCAGGTACTTTACCAATGTGTTGTCTCTAATTTATAAAATTTGTAGCTTGATAGCACGAACATTTTTCAAGCAACAGTTGTTTTAAATAACTCACTTTTTGTGTATTTTTTGCTGATTCAGCAGTTTAAAATTATTATTTTTTTTATTTTTTAAAAGGTTTCTTATTTTACAGTTTTATTTATTGTTCAAAAAAAATAGTATTAAAAATTTAAAATATCTTGGTTTTTTGCCATGGATCCACCTTTAAATTTAAATTAAATTAAATTAAAAATAAAAAACTTTAAATCAATTTCAAATAAATATTTTATGATTTTTTGAGAAGCATAAAATTTCATAATATTTTTTTTTAATAGGCAAAAAATAAAAAGAAATGATTTCCAAAAAAGCTGATTCACATACCTTAAAATTTATAGATTATTTCTGATGTGTAAAAAAAATGGAATTTCAGTTTTACCAAATTATTATTATTATTATTTTTTTTTTAATTTTCAGAAGAATTTTGCATTTTTATATGCATGTATATGTACAATTATTATTCTTTACTTTAGATTTTTATGGCTAAAATAAATTTTTTAAAGTTTTAGGTGAAAAAAGAGTTTATAAAATGAATTTTATTATCTAATAATATATTTTGTAGTTAATTATCTAATAATAATATATTTTGTAGTCATTTGCAAATTAATAACAAATAAAATTTAGCATAGAAGACAAAATATTTATAAAAATAACACAGAAAACAAAAATTTATGAAATGAATTCTTTTTAAAAAAAAAAAACTACTTGATTGAATTATATTAATTTGAAATAAATAAAAGTTTTACACCTTTAAATTGACTTAAAATTGTTAAAATTTTGTGAATATTTTAAGGTTGCTACACACTAATTGTAAATTAAACTCAAATTAATTACAAAAATCTGTATAGTTGCGTTGACTGACGATATTGGCGAAATTTAATAAATGAAAAATACTAAACTTTTGGTTTTCTTGCTTTCTAAAAAATTAATCTTAAACCTAAAATAAAACTTTGGAACTTTCGAATGTGTTAAGTAGTTATGTTAGTTAATTAAGCCACACAAAGCCACAACTTTTTTAAACTCATCATTAGTTGAGTATATGCATCTATACCCAACTAATGTCAGCCACTTTTGAGTGGCATTTATGGTAACTGATAAGCTGTAGTAACTTCGATGGTTGAAAACTGTCCTGTGGGTGTTTAAGTTTATCAACTGATATTGCCTCGATAACATCTGGCTAAACATTCCAGTCATTGACTTCAAAGTTGTTAAAAAATTTACGTATAACTTTGCAGGTCTTGAAAATCTCTTGACGAAATCAAATTCTATGTTGAACTCTGGGTGCTATGTTGCAAGGTTTTAGGGGTCGTCCATAAAGAACGTATGCCAAAAATTTTAAAGTTTGACACCCCCTCCCCCTGTTGCCATGCGTATTTTTAATTCCCCACCCCCCTTAAAAAGTACGTACGTTTTTCAAACACCCCTTCCCCCCCAACTTTTTTTTTCAATATAAAAGTTTATTGAAAAAAAAAAGGTGGAGGAGGTACCTTAGATACTTTATACGACCCCAAAGCCCTTTGTTTGCGGCACAGAATCCCAATTTGAAAATTTTTTTTAAATATATACACATTGACATTTGTGTGTTCATTTGGCCGAGAGGTTAATGTTATAAGCCTAGGCGGCGGAGACCTGAGTTTGGTTCCAGGTAATATCCTGTTGTACTTTTTTTTGTTTAAATAATGAATCAAATAAAAATAAACTATACTTAAAGCGGACATTTTTTTCAGGCACCTCTTTTTAGTAAGTCCGTAAAAAACGAGTCTTACGCGAGATCATTAAATTAATGATGTCAATATTAAGGATTAATATTGAAAACAAAACCTAAAACCTAGTGCTGAGGGTAGGCTACCCATTCCCCTTAATTGGAGTAGGGGGGGGGGTCAGCAAATTTTGTCCCCTTTTGCTAATTTAAGCAGCTTTTTATTTTAGCAAACCTAGTGGTAAAATTTGGAAGATTTTGAGACCCTAATGACACGTTTTTTTGGGGGACTCCAACCCATTAGCCACGGCACTGATAAAACCTGTTTTTTGTCGACTCAAAAAATAGGTTACCTGAAATGCACCTTACTCAGGGCCAGTATATAAAGGGTGGCATGTGTGCATGGGCGCGCGCAGGATTTTTTGATGTTCCATATAGGACACTTTCACACATTGTGCAAACTCCAAACTTAAGTATGTTTATACCTATGCCAAATGAGGAGGCCTTACAAAAAGTTGGTATGGCGGAGGCCTGGAAACTAAAAGCCTTAAAACACTTGCTCCTACCCAACCACCCAACCCCTCCCTGCGTGAGGGCACCAATGTAGTAAAATTTTTAACTTTAATATCTAAAACTTAATTTAAATTTATCGACAGATTTTAAATTTTGTTGAAAAATATTGTAAATTACAAAAGTTATGACCATGCAAAATTTACATCCCCTCTTTTTTTGTTTTGTTTGGGGGGGGGGGTCAGAAAAATTTGTGCCCATGCATGTGTGTGCATAGAGGGAAACTATACTCTTTACTCCCTATACCATACATCTTTTTATGTTGGCAAACTAGGATCTTTAGTCTGAATTTTAACTTTTCTATTGATTAGCTGATTAATTGTGATAAATTAGAAAATCAAGGTATGTACTTTTAAATTGAACCCACCCACCCCCGCCCCTATGAGCGTACATTCTTTGTGGACGACCCCTTACGTGCAAGTCAGTTATGTTTAATTTGTTGAGAAGCATAGGTTGAAGCAAGTTGAATAGGATGCCTTTTTTTCTTTTGTCATCAAAAGTAGTTAAATTCTTTATTTTGCATCGAGTTTTGTAGTCTTTATTTTTTAAAGCTTGAGGAACTTTCATAGCAATGTTTTAAACCTTTTCAAATTTTATGTCACTATCAAAGTAAGGATTCCAAGTTTGTATGGCAAACTCTAGATGTGGTCTAATATATGCAGCAGTTTTTTCCAAATGTCAGTGTCTCTTGATACAAACATGTGTTTAAGAATTCCAAGCACATTATTTGCTTTGTTTGCTGCTATGTTGTACTGTTTAGGGTATTTAGGATTCTCAGAGTTTCGTGATCTCTTTCGAAATTTGGTGACTTACTAAACTACTTCGTTGGTTGCGCTGTCATTTTTGATTTCTTCTATAAAGTAATCAAATTTTATTGTTCTAAAGTTAACTAAGTTAATGACTTTTCATTTTTTTATGTTTAACTCCATTAGCCAAGTTTGTGTCCATTTAACAATCTTGTCTAGGTTGGATTGTAAACTTACTCTGTCTTCATCGTTTTCCATATCTTTCATGAGCTTTGTGTCATCTGCATACATTTTGAAAATGGCTGATTTCACATGAATTAACAGGTCATCAACAATTATAACATCAGGCGTCGGCCCTAAAACAGAGTCTTGCAAAATACCTTTAGCTACATCAATCCAGTCAGATATTAAATCTCCAAGTATAACTCGCTACTTGCGGTTTGTTAAGAAGGCTTTTATCCAATCTAGAAGATTGCCATTTACATCATAAATTTCAAGTTTTTGCAGTAAAAGAACAAAGCTTACAAAGCTTTATCGAATGCCTTTCCAAAGTCAAGAAAAATTAGGTTGATTGGATTTTATCTTTGATTTGCTATGAGTCAAAAAGTCTATTGTTTCTAAAAGATTTGTAATTTGTAAAGTCTTTTTTGAAATAAAATCATTTTGAATTTTGGATAATAATTTGATATTTACCAAATGATCCATTATGACTTATCTAACTATTTTTTCCATAAGTTTGCATGAAATAGAAGTGAGCGATATTGGTTTGTAATTGGTTGGGCCTATTCTGCTGCTTTTTTACTAAATAGGTGTAACATTAGCCATGAGCCTAGATGATAGAACCTTGCCTGATTTTATTAAAAGTTGGAAAATCAAACTTAGCAGAACTGCTATTGATGTGGCCAAATGCTTTTGAAACAAACGTACTAATGTTATCATCACCCAAGATTCTTGTGTTGATATTATAAATGAAATAAAAATACATAATATAGATCAATTTTCTATGATAAATTTACATGATATCTACGATAAATTTAACAATAATTTACACAATTTCTATGATAAGTTTACATTAATTCTATGATAAACTATAAAAGAACATTATTGCTGATGTAATTATTATAATGCTTATTTTTATTATTTACTATTATGAATAAATATCTATTATGTTACAATGAATAATTATCTACTATATTAATATGAATGTTCTTTTAACTATATTATGCGGACCTAATCTTGCTAAATTATACAAACCAAATCTTGCTAAATTATATAAAAGTTCAATTTAAAAAGAAATTACTAGTTAAATTAATTTAGTTTTCTCCCTGGTGTAAAGGTTGTTAGAGATAAGTTATTTTTTCTAAAATTTGTAACAATCAACATTAGAAAAAATATCAATAACAAATTAAAATAATAATTTAAACTTAATAAAAGCTTTTTTGTATGTGATTTAATGGACAATCAGTCATTTGTAGAGTGTCCACATGTCATTAACATACTGTGGTTTAATTTTATGTAAATAACACAGGTCAACAAAAAAAAAAATTTTTCTGGTGCCGAGCAAACAATTTGTTTTTTGTATAGCATTTCTCATTTTGATTTCAAATATGCAACTCTTTTTTTACCATCAGGTCAAGTTGTAAAGATATTTAGCTTCAAATCTTAAGTATTTAGGGTAAAGTCCCTAATATTGTCGAAAAAAAAGTTATTCAAAAGTATGTCAACCTGGGTCTCAAAAGAAGCGTATTTTCATAGAGATTTTAAAAATGTTATTTATTTGTAATAAAAATAAGTATTATTGTGTATTTTTGGTGAATAATATTCTGTTGACTTTTTTTAGCATTTTTTCACATAATTTTTTTGTCAATAAATTTTAAGGAAAAATATTTATGTTTTCTAAAATCTCTATGAAAATACGCTTCTTTTGAGACCCAGGTTGACATACTTTTGAATAACTTTTTTTTTCGACAATATTAGGGACTTTACCCTAAATACTTAAGATTTGAACCTAAATATCTTTACAACTTGACCTGATGGTAAAAAAAGAGTTACATATTTGAAATCAAAATGAGAAATGCTATACAAAAAACAAATTGTTTGCTCGGCACCAGAAAAAAAAATTTTTTTGTTGACCTGTGTAATAGTATAAAAACACAAAATCTATTTAAGCCTTGTTTCCAATAGTTGTCGAAATATCTTGCAATATTTGTAGGACTTTTTTGCTCAACAGTTGTTTGCAGAATAGATTTGTTTCTATTTCCGACATAATTGTTTTACAACATGAGTTTTGTTGTAAACAGACGTTAAGTTGAGCGAATTACTCGATTGCTTGTTTTCATATGCACTACATTTCTACAACTATTGGAAACCAAGTTGGTTTAACCAAGCTTTTCAACTTGGTAGGCTCCGCTAGATTTAGAAATGATGTATAGCAGTTATTATATAGTTTCCACAAAATTTAATTAATTTTTGACTTGACCAATGACTTTTTTTTTTTTTTTTTTTTTTGAAGTAATAGAACAATAGAGCATTAAAAATTCACAATATATTGTGGAATAATAATAAATATTTTCAATATCGCAAAAATGCTGTAAAAAATATATTCTTGGTTAATGGTTACGCTGAATTCGCTGATATCATAGTTATCTACATTTCTCTATTATCTTAGTCAAAATATTTGGTTATTTAACAGTGAAATATGCATAATTATGCCATAACAAGAACGCTCTAACTGTGTATCTTAATTTACCAACAAATCATGCAATAAATTTTACTCGTAAAAAAATTGCCTGTTTTAGTTGTCTAATTTTGAGTCTTTTTTAATTTATTTTCTGAAAAATAATTAGGAATTTATTGTTGGTAGTTTGCAATAGATAATATTCAAATAATTTCGAGTTACCATATTTATATTTTTTTTAAATATTGGGAAAATCTTTTATTTTTAAAATAACAACTTTTTATTATGTATTTTATAGATACAAAATTTTATGTTTGTTTAATTTAATGCAGGATATAATCATTGGAAGACCAGGTCTCAACAACTGCGGGTTATCCTCTGAAGAATGCGATAGAGTTCAAAGATTCGATCAATGTTATTTGAATTCCCTGGAAAATGATTTATATAGAAATTTTGAGTTTGATACAATAGGCTTTTTTATTGCTTGTCTAACTAAAATCAAATATTAGTTATAAATATTGTTTTCATTTATCTGATTGTTGTTATTTTTACAATGTTACGTTTATTTTTTTGTAAGCTTTTTGTGTTTTCGTTATGCTGTTTTTGTCATTCTTTAGTGATTTTTTTTTAGGGATTCTTTACTACTAGAAAATATAAAATAGGAAGTTTTTTAAAACAAAACAAAAAAAACTTTTCGCCAAAGACTTGCTACTGTTTTTTTTTTTTTTTTTTTTTTTTTTTTCTCTATCTTTTTCTTAAACTAGTTTACTTCCAAGAAGAATGCAACAAGACTGCAAGCCTCCACTAATGTTAGAAGTTACTTGGAAACAAAAAATATTGGTGAAGAACAACGAAACGGTTGACAGAAGTCTTGAGAAGTTTCAAATTGTATGAGTCGGGAAAACAAAAAGATGGGAGAACGTTCCACAGCATTGATGTTCGAGAAAAAAAACTGGATTAATAAAAGTTTTTGGAGCATAAAATGTGTTTGTAAAATCTATAAAAATAGTCTTTCTTAATTTAAACTGTTTTTTAAACTTGTTTTTTAGGTTTATTAAGTACAATTTTTTAGATTCGTTATCTAAAAAACTTGTTAAATGCAAATTTTATTGAGTTTTTTATTGAAGAGTAACTAGAGTAAATTATAGTAATACATAAACATAACACAAAATACATGATATATAAATGTTATATTAATTACTATATTTATTTAATATATGCTTATTATATATAATACTATACAATATATATATAAATATATATATATTTTACTGGGAGCTTCTGGAGACACCTTAATAACCATGATAATATTCGTAGAAAAGAGCAAGTGATGCAACTGTACAATGACGGAACAATGGCTCAAACTTGGCAGAAAGAGGATGTCCAACTACGATTACAAGGCATTTTTAGACCTCGTCTAGAAGAGAAAGCATCATTACAAGAACCAGCCCAAGTATGACAATAACATTCTATACAGGGATAAACAAAATTTTTAGAATAGAATCGGAAGTATGCATAGTTTTCATGAGAGGTTAGTAGTGAATGATAATCCAAGAAGACAAAAAGTAGAGGACTCAGTGAGAGGGTTGACATTCATCAATATAGAAATTTTGACAGTATTGTGATAATAGTTTGCTGTAAATAACTGAGTTTTGTTGGAGTTCAACTTAACCAACAAGTGAAAGCCCTAAGATGTTACAGAACAGATCAGGTTTAAGGTCTGCTGCCTGTTCTAAGCAATCGAAAAGCGAAGACTTTTTTTCAAGACAAAAACATAAGTTTGACCCGCCAACAAATTGAGCTACTTTAGTTGTAAGATTGCCAAAAAAATTATAAGTGTAGTAGATAATAAACCATATAGGACAAAGAGGAGTGGTGGCCTTCAGTTAAAAAGAAATAATAATTTAGGAAAACAGTTTACTAAAATGACTCTTTTTTTTTTTTTTAATACAGCGCATGCGCTTTACTTAACAAGTATTATAGCAAAGGTATAAGGGATAAAAAGTACACAACAAATTTTGAAAATGGCACAAATATTAATGTGAATAAACTATATTCTAATATCAATGATTACAAAAACAATATTACCATATTCCAAAACATTAGTAATGATTGGCTAAATAGCTGAATATATTTAGAGTTCATTTATCAAATATTTACAATTAATGCTAATATTGTTAGCTTTGTAGTTTTCAAGCACTAAAATTGTTTCTTTTAACGCTGTCTTTATTTGCGATGAATGTGGAGTATCATTGATGATACCATTCTTGATCATTTCTTTATTGTTTAGTGTTGACTCTCTTTTTTTTATAACTTTCTTATAATTAAAATTAGCTTTTCTGTTTTTTGTTTTTTTTTAGCCTAACTTAAGTGAGTAGCTTAACTCACCACGCAGTGCACTTTGAGCATCAGCCAAAGTTCAGATAGTTCCGGATTTCTAATAAAGTAAGTGATACGGCTTCAGTTGAATAAGCATTTTGAGGTTTAAAAAAGTTGCTGCTTGTGGAATTGCTGCAAGGAGAATGTATTTGTGTTAGCAAAATTGTTAAAGTTAAACAACCGCCAGCAATTTGATCAAGCTGGTCTATCAGCTGTTATAGGTAAGTCAAAATCATGGTTTATAAACACTTGAAGATTTTATGGCCAGATATTACCCTTACCAAAGCCAGCAAAACGTCTACGTCCAATAAAAGTAACTGGATTCAGAAGTCCAAAAATAGTAACTGAGTACGTTCAATAATAGTAATAGTACGTTCAATAAGTTACTGTATTGACTTAAGCCCCACACCAGTAACTGAAATGTTGTTTTGGAAGTTAAGAATAGCTTAATAATTCCAGTCTGAGTTGCATAACTTAGAACTTTAACACTTTTTGTCAAAGAAGAAATCCTATTACACAGAGGATTAAGAAAATAACCCTATCATTTGTGTCGTTTACGAAATGTTTTAGATGTACACATTGAAACGTTTCACCTTTATTCTTGCTTTTTTGCAATTAAACTAAAAGACATAGCTGGTGAATTTTTTTAAAAGTTCAATGCTTTTCCTAAAAAAATATAACGGTATATCGCGACGTTAGAATCTCCACACTTTTGAGTTTTGAGAAAAATGATTTAAAAAATAAAGGAGGCGGTATATTAAAACTTTTTTAATACTTAAGTTTAAATACAGTAAAAAAAATAGCATTCTGAGGTACATAACATTATCAAAAACTAAATTTTTTCAAAAAGTAGAGAATTCTAACGTCACGATATTTTAATTAGATCTAATTGTATTTGTTTTTCACTTTTAATATTTGTAAGGCTCGATTTATAGTTAAAGCACATTACAGCTTACGGAGCGTAGTGATAAATAGCTCTTTCTTTGTAATTTTCAATTAAACTACACAAAGCACTAACGTGTTTGACGTTATATATTTGCGACGTTAGAATTATCTATCTCCACTTTTTGAAAAAATTGAGTTATTGAGTGAGTTATGTAACTCAGAATAATGTTTTTCTACTGTATTGAAACCTAAGTTGTAAGTAAAAAAAATGCGGAGAAAACATAAGTTATAAAGAAACTTATATGCCATCGTCTAAATAAAATCGTTTTATCTCAAAACTTAAAAATGTGGAGATAGAACAAGATAATTCTAACGTCGCGATTTGTTTACTATATATATATATATATATATATATATATATATATATATATATATATATATATATATATATATATATATATATATATATATATATATATATATATATATATATATATATATATATATATATATATATATATATATATATATATATATATATATATATATATATATATATATATATATATATATATATATATATATATATATATATATATATATATATATATATATATATAGAAAGTAACAGAAAACTTCACTGTTTGTAATGAAGAACAAGAAGAGAGAAATTTAGCATGTCTTTCAGCATTACAAGAAGATAAAAAAAATTATTCAAATGCGCATTAAACTGCCATCAGTTGCCTCCATCGGTGATCGCACAGGAATATCCGATAAAGCTGCTGCAGCAATTGCAAAAATTACATTCAGGAACTGATTACCGAAAATAGAGGATTGTATTTAATGGAACAAAAGATAAGACAATTATTCAAGAAGAG
This sequence comes from Hydra vulgaris, assembly GCF_038396675.1. Taxonomy (NCBI): domain Eukaryota; kingdom Metazoa; phylum Cnidaria; class Hydrozoa; order Anthoathecata; family Hydridae; genus Hydra; species Hydra vulgaris. The sequence goes on along the minus strand of NC_088922.1, from coordinate 61,362,525 downwards.
AAAGGAACTAAGTTTTACAAAATGATTATTGCAGAAGTGCACATTTCGCTAAAAGAAGAACCAAACTCAATGTTTTTAGGCCACATAACACCATTATGTGGTACTGGTAAACACATTGCAGACAGCATAATTGATTTTTTAAAAGATCACGAACAACTTGTTGCTTTTACCGGAATTGGATGTGATGAAATTGTTGTAAATATCGGAGTCAATAATGGTGTGATTTCGTTGTTGGAAAACAAAATAGGAAGATCACTGCAATTGATAGTTTGCTTATTCCATGGTAACGAATTGCCTTTACGCCACCTTTTTTATTCTTTAGATGGTAAAACTATGGTCCCAATGAGTTTAAGGGGGAATTAGGTAAGAAACTGCAAAACTGTCATAAGTTGCCTGTAGTTCCCTTTTTACCGATTGAAAATAACCTGTCCTTTAGAAAATGTAAGTGATGTTAAGTACAGATCAGAAATACTTAATGGAAATATGTATTGTTGTATCTAGTGGAAACTGTTGTTAAGATATATCATTGAAAACTCCTGGAAAACTATCTAACTCTAGATAACTTATATTAGCAAATCGAATATTTCGATTGTTCGATTGATTGGCGACGGAAAATTCTATTAAAAATCTCGAAATTCTGGAAAAAATTCTGTTTTAAAAATTGACTTTCCTCGATTTCCATGTCACACGGAAGCAGTGGAAAGAGCGGTAAAACTAGTTACTGAGTCATCTTTGTTGTTCTGTGAACCATTTTCAAGAGAAGGTTTTATTAAATAAAAAATTTTCAGAAGAGTATGCCAAAATTTGATTCAAAAAACATTTAAATGTGCCAACGCAGCAAAAAATAAAAATTTGTAAATGTTAGGAACCTTTTATTTTTGACAAGAATTTAGGTTTTTAAATTTATTAACCTCATTAAAATGTTTTTTAGTTTATATCTATGAGATAATAAAACATTTATCAATTACCATATTTCGTTTTATTTCATTTAAATTACTGTAACACGTGCTAACAAATTATAATATATTGGTAAAAAATGTGAAAAGTTTTAAATATATAAAACTTTTATTATTACTAATTACACTTTTTATTTGTTATTATTTCACAGGATGTGCGTGTTTGTCCAAAACATCAAAAAAGTATTGTTTAATTATAAAAATAAATAATAGATTAAAAAAAAGATAAAAAATAAAAAAGCATGATTTTAATTTTTCAGGCTCTTTACGGCACATCAAAACGTTGTAGTAGAGCAATGAAATTCTAGGAACTCTTTTATGACTATAAAAGGCAACTTTTGGTCGCAATTAGAACATCCAAGTAAAAAAAAATTTTAGCCCGATTTTGTTCCACTTTACTGAGCACTATCGAAAAGACAAAAACTCGCATATATTCAAACATCTCCATGCTAAAGAAAATTGCAACGTTTTCATATAACGATAAATTTTTTTCTAAATTAGCTTCTTCTCCTAATAAATTTGAACTCAAATTAAAGGAAAGTATGTATATAAAATGGCAAAGGCAAAATATGAACAAACAAATTAATCATGTTAAATTGACCCTCTGTTTAACTACATTTAACATTGTATATATATATGTATAGTCTTTTATTGCTTCCTTTTTATTTTATCTGATTTGCCGGATCTTGTTAAATTTGTTAATGATTTTATAATTGTATTTAACATTGTCTTTTAGGGCACTATTAGAGTCTATATATATATATATATATATATATATATATATATATATATATATATATATATATATATATATATATATATATATATATATATATACACATAAATATATATATATATATATATATATATATATATATATATATATATATATATATATATATATATATATGTATATATGTATATATATATATATATATATATATATATATATATATATATATATATATATATATATATTGTTGTTTTGATTATGTAATAATAATCAATTTTTTTCGATTTGAGAGTGATCAATATAAAGTGAAATAATCACAAAATAGATCAATAAATAAATAAAAAAGTAAGATGAAAAAACAACTTTTTTACAGTACTTAAAGTTTTATGCGTTTGCGGCACTCATCAGCCATATATTTAAATCAAGAAAAATCCGTTCAAAAATACAATTAAAAAAACCGTTACAAAATTCAAAAAAAATGGAATGGAATGAGTTCTGACGTCAAATAATAATAATACTATAATAATAATAATAATAATAATAATAGTAATAATAATAGCAGTAATAATAATAATAATAATAATAATAATAATAATAATAATATGGAATAACATCTTTTCTAATCGCCAGTGTTATATTTGGAAAGAAGGAATCTGTTTCTATGTCTACCCTTAGAAACAATCTCACTCCTTTTATTCAATAATTATTATTTTTTTAATATAGAATTTCATATTTTTCGGTGAGACATTTCATATAATTCATCATCCAAATTTGCAAAATTTGGATGATGGATTATATGAAATCATATAATCCATCATCCAAATTTGCAAGATTTGGATGATGGATTATATGATTTACATCGCCTAAGAATTTTCCACTTAACTATAGGAACTAAATTAGCTTCTTTTAACTTCCATACATGTTTGGAGAGCTCAGTATCACTATTGTATTTAGAGATGTTAAATGATTTAACGTGATTAGCGTTAAATCATTTAACATCTCTAAATACAAAAATGATACTGAGCTCTCATTTAACATCTCTTAATTTAATAGGAGTCTCACTTATCCCAATGAAGGATTTTTCATTAGAAGATGAATCAAGATTATCAGTTGTAACAGTTGCTTGATATACAATGTTGCTTGTTAAACATTTATTGAACAACGTACAGAGATTTTTATTATAGCACTTACAGTTCTGTTGATTAGGGTTTGTATTGTTGCATAAAATAAATTTGTTGTGCGAATTTATAATAGATTTTACACTTGGCATACAACTGTAGCTAACTTTGACTGTGTTCTTGTTAAAGATTTCATGCAGTTTGTTATTATTAGGAAAATATTTTCCTACGTTGGTGCTAACGTTTTTGCTAAATGGAGGGTTAAACTAAATGATGTTGGGGGGTCTGTTCCGTTTTGGAGTTGATATTGATATAGGATTATATGTTAGACTACATTTATAACCAGACTTTAATAAAACTTCATTATATAGAGGAATAGTATTTTGAAATATTTCTTTGTTGATGAATTTGTAGACAATCTAAGTTCAATCGAATGTGGTATTTGTTTTAGTATACTTGGTGGGTGATTTGAATCAGCATGGATGTAATTTAGTGTATTATCAAGTTTGAAATAAGGTTTAAAAGTGCAGTCACTAAGATTTAGAGTTACGTCGAGGTAGTTGACAATTTTCATGCTGCATTGTATAGAAATCCTTAAGCCATTGCATTTAAATATTTCGACAATATGCTTTTTTATTTTTTCCATTTGAGGGCCGCTTTTATTACTAAAAACTGCCAAGCCATCGTCACGGTATAAACCAACCTCAAACTTGTTATAAAATTTTGAAATTTGAAAAAGAAGAAATATTCCTACTAGCTCACAAACATCTGCACCGTCGAACGCTCCCATGGAAACATCAAATAAACCACTTGATTGTTTTATCCAAACTTGATCATTATTAAAAAGCAAAGACTTTCTTGTATGAAAAATTAGTGATTTGTTCTTTATATTTAATGTTAGGTGTTGCTTCGCAAAATTGATAGAGTTTTTAAGAAGTATTTCACTGATAGAAGGGTAGGAGTCTATCAAAAACTAAAAATTTATAAAGGTGTTTATCTTTTATGGCCTTAAACCAATCGATAACATTTCGAGTGTTTTTCCATTGATTTAATTGTAATATAATTCTTAGGTCTATATTAATTTTAGAAAGAATATCTTTACTAATTTTGTAACGGTTTTTTAATTGTATTTTTGAACGGATTTTTCTTGATTTAAATGTATGGCTGATGAGTGCCGCAAACGGCATGAAACTTTAAGTACCGTAAAAAAATTTTTTTTCATCTTACTTTTGTATATATATATATATATATATATATATATATATGTATATATATATATATATATATATATATATATATATATATATATATATATATATATATATATATATATATATATATATATATATATATATCATGGCCTAAAACAACTTTTTTAAACTGGGGGAGGGGGGAAGGAGGGTACGAAGAGGGGCGCAAACAATATACTTCTTAACAATAAAACTTTTAAGTTTTCTGTTGTAATATCTACATCTTATCTAACTTTTAAGTGTCAAATATTCTGTATTTGTAGCTGTATGGCTCATGTTATAACTCTTTTCAAATAGAAAAGGTAAAAACTTTAAACATTCAGAGGTTCAAACGTTTATATGGAAGATTAGTTTATCTACGGCTCCACGCATGGTTACGTTATACTTGGGATGCCCATCCCTTTAACATTATAAGTACGATAGCATAAACCAAATAGTGTTAAGATTATTTTTATATAAGTTACTTAAAAAAATTGGTAGCATCGATTTCTATTTTTTCAGATAACTTCTTATAATTTCACATAAGGTTTTTGTGGCAATTTATTATTTAAAAAGGTTTTTTATAATATGAAGTAAAATATGGCCTTCAAATATAATATTTTCAAATGCCTACGTGATGCGGGAATTTAAAGAAAATAAGGAACGGCAAACAAGGTTTGATTTTGAAAAAACAAGTTTTATTTAGTATAAAACTTTTATAAAACATTATAGCAAAGTCAAGATTTCCGAAGTAACGGTAGATGGAAAGCCAATTGAAGAAGAATTATTATCAGTAGTGACAAGATGTGATGGCTGTCAAGGAGGCTAGGAGTTCGGAGGCCCCTTTCCAAAACCTGTTATAAGGACCACAAAGTTTTTAAAAATGTCTCCTATTTCGGGGGGTGTGGGGGAGCCTAGCCATGTCTCTGGTAGCTACATTCAAGCAATAAAGTTGCAGATATAAAATACAGCATGGGCATGATAATAATTATAAGTTTATTTTTAAATATATTAAAGTAATACTTCAAAACCGTAAAAGTAAAATAAATGCCTTCTGCAATATAGTAGTTAAGGAGTTATAATACACCATACAGTGAAATAACACTTCTTAAGCTATTTAACCTATTTATTAAATTGTCATTCTGTCATTCATTTTTAACTTATTATATTACTATAGATTACTAATACTGATTTTGCGGAATTTTTATTGTAATTTATCTGTGTTACATTTTAAAAACGCTTACTGACAAACAGTGTCAGAATTTAAACTTGCACACTTAGGGCTCACCCTGACTGAATACTCTTTCAATGATATCTTCCTGCTGGCTATGATATTTTCCTACTGGTCTTGATTTTCTACGTCATTGTGAAGTTTCTCTGCAGGTGTATTACCTCCACCTTTGGGTTCTTCTGGAAAATTTGTAGTTTGCACATGTTTGAGACATTGTCTGTCAAAATATACAACACCTTGTCTAGTATTTTATATGTTTTACAAATGGATTCAAAATGTTTAGCTATATTATCTTCAGTATGAGCACCCAAGAACCTATCGCATGCCAACTATCGTGTGTGACAGTGATAGTTATGTATGTAATGCGCTGTTACACCAAGGTAACCCCTCATTTTTCTATCTGACCAAATATCAAGTGTTAGGGAAATGCTTGCAGCCTGACGTAAGTTTTCAGTTAAGTTTTCCTTTGCATTTGTGTACGTTTTCTCTAGGTTTTTACGCCAGAATGACTAATAGTTGAGCACTGAGGATCAAGAACAATATTGTATTGCTTCAAATATTCACTTCCTAAAATATGCGCGGGTAGTAATGCATCAGCTATTAGAAATTTCACAACGGCAAACAAAATCTTTGGTTGCTTGGGGTGGGTGCAGCCGTATGTTGTAGTAGAACTCGTGCCAATCTAGTTTTTTCTTTATTTTCTTCTATAACTCTGCATACTTCAGACACTGCAAGCGCTTTCTGAATTTTTATAGCACTCATAGTTTTAAATTAAAATTTAAAACTTGACAAATTGTCGAAATCAGCAGCAAGCACACTTTAGAGTATTTAGAATAGAACATCAGTGCAGAGATTTCCGGCGGACGCATGGACGCGTTTTTATAACAAATTTTATAAATAAACTACATAAAAGATAAAAAGGAAATAAAAGGAAATTTTGGTTTGTAGTATTGAACGAGCAAGACATGTTTATCAAGCTACTGATTATTTTCTAAAAAATTATGGAAGTTACGATGAAAAATATAGAAAAACTCATAACGACCAAACTAGAAGTACAAAAAAAAAAGTATTCTAAATAAAACTGAAACACATTTAAAAAATCAAGAAAAGATATTTACTGATATAATCAGTGACGGATCCAGGAGAAAAGGAGGAGGGGGGGGGATGGTCTTATGCATCTCCTCCTTCACCCAGAATCTGAAGTCCTAAAATATCTTAGAAATAAAAGACCTTTTTTTTTTAGTGACTCCAATGTGGTACAAAGTATAAAAGTATTTTAACAACCTTTCTCCTTCACAAAAAATTCCTAGATTCGTCACTGGATATGCGTGCGATTTCGAAAATAATAACAGATCGACTTGACAAATTGGAAAACGAATTTAATAAAAACAAAGCAAAGGTTGGTATAATTGAAAAAGATGTTAATGATATAAAGGAAAGTATCAACTTTCAGGAAGAAATCTTTTTAAATAAATTATTACATTCAAACAATTTGCAGGGCTGACGACCCGGAGGGAAGGGGTCGGAGGATTCTTGTTTTATTTTTAAAGAACCTTTTTTTTAAAGAAACTTCTAGATTTAGTGGATTTTTTTTTAGAAATTGATAATTGTGTCCCTCCACTTCAAAATCCGTGTCATCGGCCATAGTTTTATGGCGAATGAAATTAGCAATTTAAAACAAAAAACTATTGATTTGTAAAATCGTTCACGCCGGATTAACTTAAAGATTGATTAATTAAATGAGCTGCCTAATGAAACTTTGAGATATATTTAGAAACAGGCTGGAATCTTGGAGGACATAATTATTGAAAGAGCTCATCGTGACGGGAAAATAAATAAAGATAAATCTTCAAGAACAATAATTGTTAAACTATTAGACTTTTAAAATAAAAATAAAATCTTAACATTAAAAATAAAATCTTAAATTGCTCATTATCAGCAAATCCTTAAAAAAAATTAACAAATACATTAATCATGATCTTGCCAATTTAATTCAGTGGCTTCGCTCAAATAAGCTTTCCCTCAACTGTAACAAAACTGAACTGGTCATGTTCAAATCTAAAAAAACAAAAATCAATAAAAATTTTAACTTTAGATTAAGTGGCCAGAAAATCATTCCTGTGAACTCAATCAAATATCTTGGAATTATAATTGATTCCAACCTATCGTTTGTATCCCACCTCAAAGACTTAGCCTTAAAATTGAGCAGATCAAATGGAATGCTGGCTAAAGTTCGCCATTATGTCAATCTGAAAGCATTGTTAAACATATATCATGCCATTTTTGGCTCGCATATACGATATGCTTGTCAAATATGGGGACAATCTCAACAGCAAGAAGTTTTAAGGATATCTCATCTTCAAAACAAAGCTTTAAAAAATAATACATTTTTAATATTATAAATTCAATCCTAATGTGCTTTATCTTACTTCTAAAATCCTTAAACTATGCGACCTTGTTCAATTCTTGAATTGCCAGTTTGTCTGGAACCACCAACACAAAAACCTACCTCTTTCCTTCAACAATTTCTTCCCAAAAAATGCAAATAACCGATACTATCTTCGATCAACTGATAATCTCAATCCTGCAGTCTTAAATCATCGTTCTGTTACTTATGGATATAAGTCCATAAAAAACCAAAGTATAAAATCTTGGAATAACCTTCCCTATAACCTGAAAGCTCTCCATTCAATTTATGTTTTTAGGAGTAACCTATTCCATTCCTTCTTAATCAAATACAGTTCATAAATCCAAAGATATGCGTATCTATGTATAAGTGTTTGTGATAAGCGCATGTGAATAAGTGTGAGTGTATATGTATGTATGTATATATGTATACATGGATGTGTATGTGTGTATGTGTATGTTTGTATATATTTATAAGTGTATATATATGTGTGCGTGTGTATGTAAGTATATATATTTATATATATATTTGTGTGTGTATGTGTATGTATGTGTATATATATAAATATATATATGTGTATATATGTGTATATATATATATATATATATATATATATATATATATATATATATATATATATTTATGTGTATATATATGTATAATGTATATATGTATGTGTGTATGTATATACATGTGTGTGTGTGTGTGTGTGTGTGTGTGTGTGTGTGTGTGTGTGTGTGTGTGTGTGTGTGTGTGTGTGTGTATGTGTATATATATATATGTGTATGTGTATGTATATATATGTATATGTGTATGTATATATATGTATATGTGTATGTATGTGTGTGTATATATGTGTGTTTATATATGTGTCTATATATGTGTGTATGTAACATAATGTGTGTATGAACATAATTTTATATTCTGATATTTTCATAATTACAGTCGTGTAAGGTTTTTATATAACCAACTTTATTAATATATTTGATTATCTATTTGAGTTTATAAATCACAGTATAGTATAAATCACATTAACAAAATATGATAATAATATAAATCACATTAATAAAAGGTGTATGTGTGTGACTAATACTAAATGACTATTATTCTTTTTATGATGATTGTAATTATTTTTATTGTTGTCATTTTATTTTTATTATTATCATTATACTTTTATCATTGTATTGTTATTATTGTTACTACTACCACTCTTATTATTATCATTATTAGTATTTTACTCCTTTAACTTTTAATGTTTGCTTTGTTACAGCTGTGGACGATTATTACTATTAGCATTAACAATATATTTAGTAGCTTTTATTTACAAGGTTTTTACTTAAGATTAGTACATGTACTATTTGTAAACTTCCGTGAATGTAACAACTATTTCAGAATATATGATTTGATTGATTAACATTAGCGAAAAAACTCAAGGGTACAGGAGTATCCATCAATGAAGTTTACGCAAATGAAATACTAAAAATAAGGAAAACGCAATGGGTAAATGTTAAAAGATTTCGTAAAGAAGGTAAATACTATTATTAAATATGATAGCATATTTGTTAAAGAATTTCGTAAATAAAGAAACCGGCGAGCTTGTAACTAAAAAGTTATTAAACTGACGTAATGGCTTTCGAATCAATTACCTCATAACTTTTATCACGTGGATAAAAAAATATTTAACAAAAAATGTTGCAATACAGAATATTTTGATATTGGAACGTTTAAAACCCAATTTAAACCATGTAATGAAAATGTTACACATAAACATAAGAAGTATTAACACAAAATTGTCAAATAAAAACATACTTTTAGAAGTAATTGTTTATTCAGCATGATTTGTATTACGGAAACGCTGTTTATTGACGAACTTTCACAAATAAATTAAAATTTTGATATTTAATGATTTCTTTTGAAAGATAAGTACTTAAGAGTGGAGGAGGAGTTATAGTGTATACTCGGAATGATTTAGAAAAAAAGAACAGAAACGACCATTCATTTTCTGATCCAGACTGTGAGGCTCTTACAATTGAACTAATTATTCACAAAAAGCAAAAGATTCTAGTAAATACTTATTACAGACCTGATAGCAATATTATTAAATTTTATAACTATTTGAATCAAGTTTTTATTAAAAACAACAGTGAAAAAAAATAAAATTATTTTGCATAGGAGACTTGAACATAGGCTGTTTAAAATCAGATATTATAGAGAAACCTCTTTTTAAAATTGTTAATCTTTCCCTAAAAAGCGGCATTTTTCCTGACCAACTAAAACTAGCAAAAATAATTCCGATATACAAAAGCGATGATGACTCGATAAAACCTAACTACAGATCAATTTCCATACTTTCCTATTTTTCCAAAATACTAGAGCGTATTATGCACAACAGACTGTACAATTATCTTGAAAAAAACAACATTCTTTATCATAAACAGTTTGGTTTTCACAATAACCATTCCACGCAACATCCAGTAGTTGATCTTGCCAACCAAGTTTTAAATGGTTTTGATAACAATAGTTACACACTCAGAATTTTTCTAGATCAATCAAAAGCATTTGATACTGTCAACCACAAGGTTCTTATGGAGTAATTATGGAGTAGTTCACTCCAACTTAAAGTGGCTCCAATGTTATTTACAAAATGGTAAACAAGGAGTACCATACGCAATTATGGAGTAGTTAACTCCAACTTAAAGTGGCTGCAATGTTATTTACAAAATCGTAAACAAGGAGTACCATATGACTTAACATATTCCCATTTGAATCAATAAGTTGCGGAGTTCTCAATACTTATCAATCAATACTTGAACCTCTGCTGTTTTTAATGATATTTATTTGTCTTCAAAAATACTTAATTATATTATTTTTGTTGATGACACTAATATTTTCTTTCCTGACTCAAATTTAAAAAATATTTTTTATATTGTAAACACAAAATTAATATATCTTAATGAGTGGTTTATAGCAAATAAACTTTCATTAAATATTAAAAAAAAGGAAATATATTTCGTTTGCTAAACCATCTAAATCCGAGAACCTTCCACTTAAATTACCTGAACTAACAATTAACAATATTAAAATAAAAAGAGTTTTTTCAATGAAAATACTAGGAATAATTTTCGATGAACATTTAAATTGGAAAAGCCAAATAAAGCTAGTTGAGAACAAAGTTTCAAAGACTCTGGGGATTATGTACAAGACAAAACATCTTTTGAATAAATTATGTTTAAAAAATTTATACTTTTCATTTATACATAGTTATATTAACTATTGTAATATTTCCTGGGCAAACAATCGTTCATCTTTCCTAAAATTATTAATACAAAACAAAAGCAAGCAAGTCGATTAGTTTTGGGCACAGATAGATACGAAAGTGCCGAGCCGTTACTCAAGGAAATAAATGCTCTAAACGTATACGAACTAAATATATACCATAACTTATTATTTATGTTTAAACTTCAAAACGATATGATTCCAAAATATTTTTTTAAAAGTTTCACTCGATTTAATCATAAATATGAAACAAAACACTCAATGAGTAATTACTACACCCCAATAACATCATTCAAAAAATCTGACTTCTCGACTATATGACCATGCTTGTGGAATTCGGTTCTTGACGAAAATATGAAAAACAATAAAATCTATTGATACATTCAAAAGAACTATAAAAAAACACTCACTAAATTTAAACATTACGTACATTCTCTCATTTTTAAAAAAAATTGAAATAATTTTGTATTTTTAATTTTTAACGTATTTTATTTATTTTTAATACTGTATTGAAAATGTATACGCTTATGTACTTTGATTTGTAATTTATTTTTTTTAATATTGTATTGAATAACACCTGATGACTAAAAAATGAGACAACTTTAAAATTGTTATTATAGCCATAGTTAAATAGCTATCAAATTTAATTTAAAATAAATTTATAAATAATTATGATATTTAAAAAAATATATTTATTGGTTTTCAATAACATCATTAAAAGCAATTCGACCAAGACGAACTGAAGTCATTGAGGCATAACGTTTTGCCACTTTCGGATCCATTTTGTTAAGACAATTCACGATACGCCGTTTGAGTTGATGAATGCTTGTTGCTTGCCAATTATCCTCGTAGACTAAGCATTTCAACTGACCCCAAAAGTCCTCAATTTGTCGAGCTTCTGATACATTAGGTGAATTTTTTACCTTTGGCACGTGTTTGATGTTATTGGCATCGAGAAAAGAAACCACTTCATTTGCATAGTGTGAGCTAACTAAATCTGGCCAGAACAAGTACTCTTCATTTTTATAATGTTCATCAATGAAGGGTATTAACCGCTTGCGGAGACATCCTATGTATACTTGTTTGTTGATTGCATTGCAACTTTCAAAAAACAGTGGTTTTGAAGTCCATTTGGGCGATATAACCAATGAGACTTGCACCTTTTCCTCGTACTTCTTCTTTCTTTTGAATTTGACGTCCCTAGTTGTAGATGACACGTCGCTAGAATAGAAACCATCGTTGCCAGCCAATGTTTTTTTTTTTTTTTTTTTTTTTTATATATATATTCGTCATTATTAATATAAGTTTGTACAACACTTTACCGTGAAATATATGACTGGAGCAGTAGAAGACAATAGTCTTATCATCTTGCCCCATTTTTGTCGTTGACAAAATATAACAAAAATATAAACCAAATACAAATATAATAAAATATTTATAATACATATAAATTTTTTTTTTTTTTTTTTTTTAATTTTTTTTTACAATGAACATCATTAAATAACCAAGTAAGTAATATAATAGAATTTCAAGAAAAAATGAAGATTTAAAATGAAAAAGGAAAAATTTTAAAAATAAGAGATTGTTTCATTAATGTTGAGGTCTAGTAGCTGTTGTTTTACAACGCATTTAAAATGTTGGAATGAGTTTATCGTTTTTATTTTGTTTGTTAGAAATGAGTTCCACAATTGGGGTCCTCTGCTGGATATTGAGAATTTAGATTGTCTTAAAGAGGTTTTCGGAATATAGTAGTTCTTGATAGAGTATTTTGTTTGATATTTGTGATTGATAAGGTGAAAAAAGTTATGGAAGACTTCAGGGACCAGATCATTTTTGAGTTTAAACATGAACTGAAGAATGCAATAGATATTTTGTTCATAGATATTAAGAACTCTCAGTTCCTTCATTAAATGTTTAGAATTGGCATTTCTATTTGCGTTTTTTAATATACGGCATGCTTGTTTCTGTTTTTTATATATTAAATCTAGTTTTGATTGGTAGGTACTACCCCAGGCAATATTGCAGTAGTTAATATAGCTATGTATATATGCAAAATAAAAACTTTTAAGGCATGCATTATTTAAAATATATCTGGTTTTATGCATAATTCCAATGTTTTTAGATATTTTGTTTTTTAATATATTAATGTGGTCTTTCCAGTTCATCTAAGAATACCCCGAGGAATTTGACTGAGAACGCTCGATTTAGTCTAACTTTGTCTAACAGAATATCTGGAAGTTTTAATGGTAGTTTGTCTGAATTGTATGGTTTTGTGAAAAAGATATAATTACTTTTCTCAATGTTGACAGAAAGTTTGTTTGCTTTAAACCAATCGCTCAACTCTTCAAGTTCCTGATTTACTGTATTAAAAAGTGTAGTAATGTTAGAGTGGGTATAGAAAGCTTGAGTGTCATCTGCGAAAAGAATGAAATTCAATATACTAGAAGATAAAAATATGTCATTTATATAGATTAGGAAAAGCAGAGGTCCTAGAATAGACCCCTGGGGAACACCACATGTGACGATTTCAAGAGGAGTGTATGTTTTATTGTAAAATAAGGCTTGTTTACGGTTTTTTAGATAGCAACTGAACCATTTTAAATTTTTATTTTTTATACCATAATTATAAAGTTTGTATAGAAGGATCTCGTGATCTACTGTATCGAAAGCCTTTGAAAGGTCGATAAATACTCCAAGGGTGTGTTTGTTTTTGTCAAAGCCACTTAAAATTTCGTTAACTAATTTTATTACAGCATGTTCAGTTGAGTGGCCTTTTTTAAATCCGTATTGGTTGTTGTAGAGGATGTTATGATTTTGGAGGTATGTAAAGAGTCTATTATACATTATGCGCTCCAATATTTTTGAGAAGCATGGGAGTATGGAGATGGGTCTGTAGTTAGATAAAGTCGAGTCATCTCCGCTTTTAAATACTGGAACTACGCGTGCTAATTTTAGGCGGTCAGGAAAAACTCCATTTTTTAATGAGAGATTAAAGATATACATTAGGGGATACTCAATAACGACATAAACGTTTTTAACAACTTTAGAGTCTATGTCATCAAGACCAGAACTTTTTCTGGACTGTATGGTTTCAAAAGCATTCCAAAGCTCATCAGGAGATAAGTCATACTCATCCATTGTAAAGTCTACTTTTTTTAAGTGCGATTTAAATAGTTTTTTACTTTGGGTTATTTTATTTGCTAACGTCTTTCCAATGTTTATAAAATAATTGTTAAAGCTTTCAGCAATTTCTTTTTCATCACTGATAAATATGTTTTTATCATTAGTATTTAAACGTTTAGGCAGTGTATTACCAGAGTCAATCTTTTTTTTTCCTATTATTTCTTTTATAACATCCCATGTTTTTTTGTTATTTCCGATATTGTTTTGCAATAAATTAGAATAATAATTTTTTTTTGCTTGTTTTTTTATTTTCTCAAAGAGGTTTTTATAATTTTTGTATTTGTTTTCATTTTTGTAAGTTTTTTTTTTAAGTATTTTTCATAGAGTCTTTGTTTTTTTTTGGAAGATTTAATAAGACCTTTGGAAATCCATGGACTTTGTAAGCTTTTAAGTTTAATTAGTTTTTCTTGCTTTGGAAACGCTTTTTCATACGCATCACTGAACTCTAAGTTAAAATATTCATAAGCATTATTTGCGTCTATGTAGTTGATGAGTTGATCCCAATCTACCAGTGATAGATAGTTACGAAATGTTTCAATGGTATTTTTATCTATCTTTCTTTTTGTAACGCTTATTAATTTGTTTGATTTCTTGATTGATTTTTCTTTGTATATTGAATTTGATGTGAAAAATATTGGGAAATGATCACTTATATCAGTTCTTATGATTCCGCTTTGAGTGTGATATTTCGAGAAGTTATTAATAAAAATATTGTCTATAAGAGTTTCAGTTTGACGAGTTATGCGAGTTGGTTTATTAATTAATGGTAAAATATTGTGCTGATAGAGGAGATTTAGAAAGCGTTCGACTTTAATATCATTTTTTAGGTTTAAAAGGTTTATATTAAAATCCCCCATTAAGTATATTTGTTTATTACTAACGCTTACTAAATACTGTTCTAAATAGTTTTCAAACGTTGTTACATTTCCGCTAGGTGGTCGATACATTGCGGTTAAATAAACACTTTTTTTGTTATGGATCAGTAGTTCTATAGTTAATGACTCACATTCCGCATTACAATTACTAAGATTTTCTGATTTTTGAAAATAAATTGAATTATGAATTAAAAAACATATTCCGCCTCCTCTGCCACCAACTCGGGTTTGATGAATTGATTTGTATCCTGGTAATTGAAGATTCGAGTTAACGGAATCTTCAATTTGACACCAAGTTTCTAAAAGACATATTACCTTGAATTCATGGTTTATGTTTCGTAACATAGCTTTAAGATTTTCAAAGTTTTTTTTAAGACTTCTAATGTTTAG
Organism: Hydra vulgaris; assembly: GCF_038396675.1. Lineage (NCBI taxonomy): Eukaryota > Metazoa > Cnidaria > Hydrozoa > Anthoathecata > Hydridae > Hydra > Hydra vulgaris. The sequence continues at coordinate 61,347,127 of NC_088922.1, read as the reverse complement.
GGTTAATGTCGAAAATAATGGTTGCGTTGAGTTAAAATAACAAGATACTTCCTCAACATTAAAGTAACAAGAGTCATTTTCAATTTCATTAAAAAGATTTATATCAGGATCTTTATTTTTATTCAAAAGCAGTGAACTATTTTTATCAAAAAACTTAAAAGTTTTTGTTTTATTTGTTTTGTCAGCCATTTGTATTATAAAAAATAAAAATATACTTTTGAAAACGAAAATTAATATTTTTACTTACTTAGATTTTTCTTGGTAAAATCACTTTTAAATTTAATAATTTTGTCGTACCTTACAGCGACGTTCTCTCCGTTTTCTCTCCTTAGCTTCGCCTCTGAAAATAGCTTTTTTCTTATAATTGAAGTCTCTCGAGAGTAATCTTCGTTTATATAAATGTTTAGTCCTTTGAGTCGGTGGGCTTCTTTTAAGATTTTTGTTGTATTCGCATATGTGAATGTTGTATTCGCATATGTGAAATATGATTCGTCATCCAAGACAAAATTCCTAAAATTGCGATATATCGATGTGGAATTTTTTTCTTCTTGTAATATCTAATATTCGTCTTGTTTTTAAGAATTTTAGATATATACGATTGGTCACAAGCAAATCTTCGAGCTACTTGACGTTGTGAAACACTGTGATGATAATCAAATGCCTTTTTCAATTGGTCTATGTGCTTTTTGTCCATTTTTTTCCCCTTTAGACCGCTTCTTTTTTTTCGTTGATAGCCTAAATTATTGTCTACACGTTCTAGAGCACGATATATGGTCGCTTTCGATGCTCTTTTATCTAAAAGTGTTTTACTGTGAAGATTTTTGGCATTTCCAGATGCGAATTTCAAAATTGGCAAATGCGTTTTTTTAGGTCTCCTTGCAAACTTGTTTTATACGGAGCCATTTTAATCAATATTTTAAAATTATAATATAATTTTAATAGAGTATTATTAATTTAATTATATAATATAATTTTAATAGAGAATTTTGTCTCATTTTTTAGTCATCAGGTATTATGTATGTACTGATTTGTAAATTTTTATTTGTTATTTTTGATAATTTTTTTCAATATTTTCAATTTTTTTTTTTTTTCCTTTCTTTTTTTCCTTTATTTATTTATTCATTTTTTTTTTTTTAATTTATTTTTTAACTTTAAATTTTTTTTTGACCTTTAATTTTTTTTTTTTTTCAAACTTATTGACTTCATTCTTTTATATAATATTGTAAGATGTAAAATTTTATTGTATTTTTCTGTATTTCACGAAGGGGCTTGATGATAAGACATTTTGACTTCTACTTGTCCCTGTCAGCTTGTAATTATATATATTTGTTTAAGTTTATAGATAACATTGTAAAATATGTAAAATGACGAAATAAACAATAATCTTATAGAAAAAAATATAATGAACACGCCATCTCAAAAACCTTCTTTCATAATTTATTTCAGCACGGTATACTCTCATTAATAAATAAACCCACACGAGTCACTTCAAATTCAATTACTGGCATAGATAATATACTCATTTCTAAATGAATTTTATAAAACAGGAATTTTTAAAACAAACATATGAGATTACTTCCCGATTTTTTTTCACTTGCTCAATATTAAACGTCATTAAACAATGCAAAAACTAAAACAAAAACAAAAGAAAAGTTAAGGAATCTTCTCTTTGCAAATTTAAAGAATTTTTATCGAAAGCAAATCGCTCAACTATTTATGTTAAAATTAACCAAGGGTTTATAAATACTTATAAACACATTTATAAACATTTTTCTTGAACACTACAATAAGCACTTTTCACTTATAGAAAAAGAAATAAAAATTAATTACTTGAAATGTCCATAGATTTCAGGAGGAATAAAAAAATCCTCTAAGAAAAAAAATAAAAAAATTGAAAAATTATACTACACGTATTTAAAAAATCTTACGATCTAATAAAGAATACAAAAACCTTTTTGGAAAAATCTAAAAAAATCTAAAAAATTGTATTTTTCCAAACGATTACAAAAACATATTGGTAGTATTAAAAAGACATGGGATATTATGAACGAAATTATTAGTAAAACTAAATTAAAATCAGAAACTTTACCCTCCAGAATCGAGGAAAATGGAATTAAGTATACCGATATAGAATTCTCCAATGAATTTAAGAACTTTGTTGTAAATATTGGAATAGTTTATTTGTTTCAAATAAACTATTCGAAGAATTCATTTTATAACTATTTTACTGACCATACTAGCTTACTTTCTGAAAATGATTTAAAGTTAGAGGAATTTAAAGAAGCAAAAAAATCATTAAAAAAAAAAAAAAAGCTCCAGGCATCGATGATATTTCCAGCAATGTAGTAATAGATATCTTACCCTTTATAAAAGATCCTCTTTTTAATATTTTTAACTCATCAACTCGAACAGGAACTGTTTCAGAAAAATTAAAAATAGTGAAAGTTTTACCAATATTTAAAACTGGAGACACGGCATCACTAACCAATTATAGACCTATCTCAATTCTTTCAGTATTTTCCAAGCTTCTGAAACGAATAATCTGCAATAGACTCTATAAATATCTAATAGAAAACAAATTTTCAAGTAATTATTAGTACGGTTTTCTAACAAATTCTTCAACGAAATATTTAATCATAGACCATGAACAACATCAGCTCATCTTTTGGTAAAGGACAGTATTGGGAGTCTTAATAGTATGGAAGTATTAATCTTACAAAAGCTTTCAATACCGTCAACCATAAAATTCTGAGTGAAAAAATGAAAAAATATGGTATTAAAAAAACTTATTAAATGGTTTACCAGTTATTTGAATAAAAGACAACAATGCGTCATAATTGACAATATTTCTAATTCAAAGCTAATAAAAACAAAAGATGGTGTTCCACATGGATCAATTCTAGCCCTCTTGTTATTCCTTATATACATTAATGATTTTCCATCAAAGTCTTCAAATCTTAATTGCATAATGTTTGCAGATGATACAAACCTATTTTATTAATCTACTTCTATTAATGACCGAGTTGTGTCCACCTTGAGCGTCAACAACTTAAAACATGGTTTAGTGATAATAAATTATCAATAAATGTACAAAAAACTAAATATATTTTATTTCACTCAAAGCAAGAAAAAAGGCACTTCCATCAATTCTTCCTTCTCTAAGTATCGATTACAACTATATTAAAAGTACCCAAACAATTAAACTCTCTCTTTACCCATAAAAATAACAAATAAAACTTAAAAAATCTTTACTTTTCGTTTATATATAGTCAACTTATATACGCTAGCATTGCTTGCGGAAGCACACAAAAGACAAAATTAGTGTCTCATTATCGACGACAGAAACATGCTTCTAGAATATTACATCATAAAAACAAGCTTACACATGCTAAACCTCTACTAAAAGAAATGATTGCGTTAAACATTTATGAAATTAATATCTATGTTAAAACTATTTATGCTAAAATACAAAATGGGATAAATTCCTTCACAATTTACAGAAAACTTCTTTCATTTAATTACCTATAAGTTTAACACAAGAGCAACTGGTAACTTTATCGTACCCCAAAAAACTCTTTCAGTTCTCAATATTTTATCGGGGCCCCTATTTATATAACAAATTAATTTTGAAATACACCTTAACTACTCTTCATGACAATATATCTTCTTTAAAATCAAATCTTAAAAATCTTGTTTCTAATATAGATAATTATATTGTTCTAGTTAACGTGATAAATCAAAATTTGAACTTAAATAATATACAACGTGAAAAAGTTCGGATTTTTATATATAATTTAAAAAACATAAAAATAATAGTAATAATAATAAAATTTAAAAAAAAATTAAAAAAATACACAACTCAAATCATAATATTATTAGAAAAAACGAAAAACAAAATTATATCACAATAACATTTAAAATATTCGTGCATAAGAATCGCAATATTTATGTGTGTTTTGCGTATTTCACCAAGGTTCTCGAAGACTTATTTAGTCTTATACGAGTTCCCTATAACAATATAATCTATCATCAAGTGTTTCATTATATATTCAACTAATGCTTTCTAAATAAATTTTTTTTTTCTTTTTTCTCAACTGAGTGATATTTTTTTTTTTTTGTTACATATATTTTAGCAGTATTTGGTTAAATATAATCTTTTGTAATGGAAGTATATTTTGCTTATATTTTACAAAATTATGGTGTATAAAAAATTGTAATTAATATGTAGTTCTCACGGAGTCCTTTTACGTTTTCTTGGATTATCGTTTACTACTGACCTTTCATGAAAACTATATATACAATTGATTGCTAAATTAGCATCTGCTAAGACTGCTTCTCTTTATCGTGCTCGCCATTTTCTCTCTCCTGATTGCATTCTTTACCACTAAAAATCTCTTATTCTTCCTTGTATAAAATACTGTTGTCATATTTGGGCTGGTTCTTCTAATTATGCTCTTTCTCATCTAGACAAGGTCCAAAAACGCATTGCAAACTTCGTTGGACCCGCTATATCTGCTAAGAGTCTCTTTCCCATCGTTGTAAAGTTGCATTTTTTTCTCTTTTCTACAAATACTATCATGGTCGCTGCTCAAAGGAGCTATAATATCTAGTTCCATCGACTAAAACTCAATCTTGTTTGACACGTTATTCAGCAAAGCCTCATTCTTTTACTGTATCTGTCCCTGCATGCTCTAAAAACTTTTATTAGTCTAGTTTTTTCCCCGTACTTCAACGCTTTGGAAGCCTATAAATCGATTATTTTTTTCTAGAAACTCCCACTTAATAGTGGTTGTTTGCAGCCTTGTTGGGAGTTAATCAGAATAATAATAATAAAAATGTTGCGAAAACATATATTAAAAAAAAAAGAAGAAAAAAAGTCAATGGAAGTTTTTAAGAAAAATAAATAAAATAAAAATGAAGAGAGTTAAGAAAAGTAAAAGAAATAAATGAAAAAGATAAACAAAAATATTGAAAACCAAATAAAAAAAATAAGAATAAAAAAAAAAACAAACTGAAACTATATAGAAAAATCGCTCCATTTTTGAAGGGTTTTTTTTTTAAATTTTTGTAATGTTACATTTTTAGATATATATATTTTAGTTAAATATTTCTAGCCAAATATTTAACCTACATACACTGGCTTCTTAAATTAAATTAAGTAGTTATTACAATGCGTAAAATTATTCAAAAGACTGTATTAGCTACTGATTTATATATCTTAAATCTGATTACTTACCGTTACTTACCGTTACTTACCGTTACTTACCGTTACTTACCGTTACTTACCGGGACAATTTTTATCAAAATGTAGTTTAGCTACCGTTTATATAGAAAGCATGACGCAAGACTTTAATTTGGAATTAAAAACAAAAAAACAACACAAATAACATTTTTAATCAAAATTTAAAATTTTTAAACATATGGCAACCCAATGATAACTTGGTTTTTGTTTGATTTTTTTTTCATCGAAATAACTCACTTGAGCGTGGAATTTTTTTTTTTTTTTTTTTTTTTTTTTTTTTTGCCGTTTAAAAATATACATTCCTTAATTTACTAACAAAATATAAATATAGCAGGGGCGAGAAGAAGACTAATATGTCTTATCACCAAGCCCCTTTATAAATTCCGTAAATATAAAGGTTAATTTTAAAATAAGAAACTTCGTTAATTTTATAAAATAAACAAATGTACAAAAGTGGTAAAAAGAAAAGAAAAAAAAATGAAAAGTGAAAAATTAGCTAGAAGCGCTATAGGCTTAGCAAAAAACAAAAACAATAAAAATATATATATTAGGATATAAATAAATTTAACTCAGTCTTTTTCTAAAATTAATATACTTTTCATGTATTTGATAGATAAATCATAATGTAATTTCAGAAATAGTTTTGTGGTAAATCATTCTTTATTAATAGCTGTCTTAGTTTTGTCTTAAACTCATTAAGCATTGTTAGAGTTTTAAGTTCAGTTGAAAGTATTTTATTCCATGTCTTTGGTCCTCTTATTGAAATTGAAAAATCAGTTGCTGCATAATAACTTTTGGGCTGTATATATCTGTTATTTGAATATCTAGTTAGATATTTGTTTTCCTTTATTTTGAATAACGGGTTAAATATTTTTGGAATGATACTTTTATTAATTTTGAACACTTTTATGAAATGAACAATTTTATGAATTGCCCACACACGCGCGCATTCTGTGTTTGGTTGAAGTTGAGGGACCTGAAAGTTATCTTTATCGATTTTGCTCATGATTTTATATTGCTCGATAAGGTCTACTCTTTCTCGTCGTTCAGTTAGTGTTGTTAGGTTAAGGCTTGATAGTCTTTGAGTATACGGAAGATGTTTTAGGGTGGCAATATGTTTTGTGGCTCGGAGTTGAATTAGCTCGAGTTTGGCTATGTCTTGAGCTAAAAACGGTGACCATACAGTATGCGCCATAATGCAGTACTTCGACCTCGAAAAGTCTTCTTGAGCCTGCCAAGCATTCGGTTGCCAGCTGATGCAGCCGCGCAGACTTGTTTTTTAATTTTTAGATCGCTTATATCAATATATATATATATTTTTAAATTGTTACAAGAAAGAGTAAGATTACAAAACAATATTGTAAATAAATAATGGTCGCTATTAAAATTAAGAACTAAGCAAAGGTTAAAAATATTTTAGTAGTCTTTAATAATATCTTTAATTATTACTAAAATAGCTTAAGAATTTCATACTATTTAAAAAATAATTACGCTCTGGAATTTTTTTAAATAAATCTTTCTCTTATTGCAGAAGAAAAAACTTATCGCACCAATGGCTGGCATTATTGAAATAGCAAGACAACAAGTGGTGTTTTCTCTCATAAAAAATTTATAACCTATAGAATTTGCAGTAGACAAACATAAAATATTATTGAAATAGTAAATTTTAAAGCATATTGTTACGTAGTTGCAACCTATTTATCAAAAAAAAAATTATATTTCTGGTGCTAAATTATTTTACCAATAAGACAAATAAAATAATAATAATAATAATAATAATAACCAGGCTACTTCCTAATGAAAATTCATGACGTTAAACTTGTAAAGTATACGTAATCAACGGTAAGCATACTAATTTCGAAAAAAAACTTACCTAAAAAAGGAATAATTTCAAAAAGAAACCTATCGAATTGATAATTCAGAACTTGTTTCGAAACTGCAACAAAAGGAATAATTTCGAAAGAAATTTTTTTCTAAATGAAATGGAGCTTTGAGATTTTTTTTGAAAAGCTGTTTAAGAAAAAAGGCCAAAAAATTTCGAACGAAAAAATAATTTGCAAAAAGCCAGTTAAAAAGGATAATTTTTAAAAAAGGATAAAAATATTTACTACTATTCACAATACTAAAGTGAAAAATTTATGCGACCAAAACTCACAACGAAATCTGAACATTTGGATGATATTTTGACTTCCTTACCACGCTTTTTTATAAAACGCTAATTATCCCGTTGATGGGTTCAGTGACGCAACAGCTTTTAAACTAAAACTATAAGTTTATATAATGCTTTTTAGCCAAATTTTTTTTTGAATAGTGATGTTTTTGAATGTTTTTTTTACATTAAAATATATAATTTCTAAAACAACCTCGCCTTAAAGCCTAATTTCATTGTGATAATTAACCTTTTTTAGCTTTTAGTTCAGTGACGCAATATATAATATATATATATATATATATATATATATATATATATATATATATATATATATATATATATATATATATATATATATATATATATATATATATATATATATAAAGCTAACAATTTTCTTTTGACAAAGCCAATTAAATTATTTTAAAATTGATTTTAGCTGAACCGGTCGATAATTTGCTGCATCTAAGCGAATAGTGCTTAATAATCTTGAATAGTGCTGTAATGTTTATTTTTATCAAGTTTTAGTAACCACAGAGGCGAACAACACACTTGCACAAAACGTACCTATAAACATTGTTAACAACTCAACCTTTATACCCATCCAACGAAATAATTTTATCTTACCTCTTTGGTAATTAGGAAATTGGTTTGTAATTGGACTTTATCTCTAATTGCCTCTTTTGTAGTTTCTGATGTCCATGTCTGTTGTCTCCGCCTAAAAAAAACATATTTGGCTGTTCAAAAGGCTGTAGCTTCTTGACATTATTTACAATGGTATTACGTTGCTTAGCACATAAAGCTATGCACGATCCAAGCATCTATATCCACTTTTGGAGTAATAGTATTCTTGGTTTTGTTTGTTACATATGCAATTTAGAGACAAGTTTCAAAATTAATTTTCTAATAGCAATATAAAAAAGAAGTTTTATTCATCGAAATTTCGTTTAAAATGTAAACTTAGACTTTTAAATAAACCAAAATAGATTAAATTTTTTCGAAAACCTTTTTAATATTTAAAAAAATTAAAGTGTAAAAATAAAGCCTTTTATATCAGTATAATAAATTAGTAATGCAGCTAAACATTAAAGCAAAATATAAATTTTTAAAACAATTGATTGTAGATAAATTAAATATCGCATGAATAATCGATAATTTCTGAATTTATTTCCCAGGCTTTTTTATGTTATGAATATTTTTTTGTAAGTGTTTTAAAAGAAACATTTTTTAGACGATTTATGTAATTTGGCATTACATAATAAAAACTTTTACAATATGTAAATTCGTAGACTTATAAATTACAAGTCTAAATTAAAATTTAAAGTATAAACAAAGATATCTGATGAAAGATCATAATGATAAAGATCTTATCGCTAGAACCTTTAATCAAAAACATATATATAAGGATAAAAAAAAAAATCATAGTATTATAAATGGTGTTGTATATACATTTTTTTTTGTTTTTTTATGTTCGTATTACTTAATAAAATCCTTTACATGTAAAATTCATAGACTTATAAATTCAAAGCCTAGATAAAAAAATTAAAATACAAACAAGAAATTTCTTGTTTGTATTTTATACCTTTAAAGGTATCAGAAAGAAGATCCTAATGATTTTATCGCTAGAGCGTTTTTTTCAAAAACAATATGTATTTCAATACCAGAAAAAAATAATACTTATAATAAAAATTACACTTATATAATTACACTTAAATTATACAAATCATAAAGTTTCATTATATCTTAAATAATTACATTACCAAAAGTATTCAAAAATATCAATTGAGAGAAAGAAGTTTTTAAATTTATTTTTGAAGACTTGAAAAATAATCGACAAATTAAATCTTATTCCAGAGATATGGTGGACGATATAAAATACAAAATTGATTAAACTTTGTTTAACAAAGGTTCATTTATAAAATAATTATTTGTATTTGTTTATGAGTTTCAAAATAAATAAATCTTTAAAAACTAAAAGGCATAAATTGTTTCATCACATATAAATGAAACATAAAATAATTCTTATTATTTAATATAATAAACATTATTACATATTTTTTAACTAGATTTAAAACAAATCCATTTAGACAACAGAACAACCCTATTTAGCATATCCCAGTGAAAAAACGCACATGGGATACGCGTGGATTTTTTCCACATGTAACCCATGTGGGGATTATTATTTTGTCCCATGTGGGTTTCATATGGTAAATCCCACATGGATTCCATATGGTAAATCCCATATGGGATACGCGTGGGTTTTTACCATATGTAACCCATATGGGGATTATTATTTTGTCCCATGTGGGTTTCATATGGTAAATCCCACATGGGTTTTATGTGGTAAATCCTACATGGGATATAGGTGGAAAATACGACATGTTATAGATCTTAAATGCCACATATTTTAAATCCAAATGGTATAAAAGTAGTCAATACTAGACAAATGAAAGTCCGAATGCTTCTATGATAATTTTTAAAATTCTTTTAATTTAAAAATTACTTAAATAGTAATTTAAAATTAATCATCGAAGCTTTCAGAGAGGCTTAACTTAATCTGGTATTTGCTACTTTACCCCATTTGGTATTCAAAACGTGTAGCATTTTTGATCTTTTACATGTGATGTTTTCCACCTATAACCTATGTGGGATTTACCTTAAACTATTATGACGAAATTTTATAAAATTAAAAAACGTGTTGCAAAATGAATTTATTTAAAAATAAAATGCTATTAATCAATACATCCAAAACGAATATTAAAAATATTATTTTTTCTTTTGCGATTTACACGCCGTTTTTTGTCAATTGAATTAATTAAATCGCTTCGGCTTGTATAATACCAAGGTTTTTAATCTCTGAACTTTCTTCAAACATTTTCTAAAAAAAAAAATATAAATATAAATATATATAAAAAAAATATATATATATATATATATATATAGAGAGAGAGAGAGAGAGAGAGAGAGAGAGAGAGAGAGAGAGAGAGAGAGAGGGAAGAGAGAGAGAGAGAGAGAGAGAGGGAAGAGAGAGAGAGAGAGAGAGAGAGGGGAGAGAAAGAGAGAGGGACGGGGTGAGAGAGAGAGGGGAGAGAAAGAGAGAGAGAGAGAGAGAGAGAGAGAGAGAGAGAGAGAGAGAGAGAGAGAGAGAGAGAGAGAGAGAGAGAGAGAGAGAGAGAGAGAGAGAGAGAGAGAGAGAGAGAGTTTGAAGTCATTAATGACTACAATATTTCACAAATAATTATTTCCTAATTTATTACTTACAATGACTAACGTTTATGCGTAATTGAACACATATTATGCGTAATGAGCTTGAACCCATGAGGAGAATCCTGAAAAAAAGTGATCAATAAGGATAAGTAGTTAAACAAAAAAACAAAAACAAAAATGTAAAAACCTACTTTTTCAATGATGTAGACTTCTATAATAACAGGCCTTGACATCGCGCAAAATGCCGTAAAAACTGAAGGCCGATTAAACTTTCACTTTTACTTATATTGATATATTTTTATATTAGGTAGGGTGTAATGGCAGTCAATGTTTTCTAATAATAATCTCTAGTAAAAACGGAAATATAAAAAGAAAACCAAAAAATTGTTAAAAGATAATCATGCTTTTCGTATTTCAAATTTCATTAAGAATATTTATGTAATATTAAATAGTATCAATAACAAGCAGAACCATAACAAAGTATATATCTATATATTAGAAAGATAACTGTATTTTTAATTTTTTTGCTAAAAATGGTAACAATAAAAATCACCAACAATAAAAAACACCAACAAAAGTTGATTCATGCAAAAAAAAAGTTTTATCAATATATCTCAACAGGGTTAAAGTCCTTATACTTGGCAACTTGTAGTCAATACACATACAATCATATAAACTTCGTCGCATAGCAAAATACTCATATGCTCTACATATAATATCTGAAGTATATAAAACTTCACCAACATTAACTTTTCTCATAGCATTAAGGTGTTCGAATAGAATATTTGATTGAAGCGAACTTTCTTTATTTTTTAAAAATCTAACTGCTTCAAATAAAGCCGATTTTGTTTTTATTAACTTTAATTTGTTTACAGCTAAATATGAAATATTACAAATTGTGCCATTATGGTTAGCTACAAATGAATAATCATTGAAAATTACTAAAATAAATAATGAAACACCAAGTTTGTACATTTTTGATTGTATGTGTAAACTTTTTTATTAAGCTGGAAAACAATAACATCGTTATTATCACTTAACAAAGATTGAATATCGTCAAATATAATTTCATCCTCTTTTAGAAAATTATTCAACTCATCTGGTAAGTTACATTTTTTCTAACTTTACTTGCTGGTGTGGCTAAACAACTAGGCGGAATATTTTAAAAACAGATGGTGAGTTTAAAGGTCGTTGCTTCCCATATTTGCTTTCAAAAGGTGCTTCATTTGGCCAATGCAGTTGACATAATGCTGTATAGTCTGTAACAATAAAACCAGTTCTTGGGATAGCTTCACTACATCTTTTTCTCTCCTCTAGATTCTTCGGGAATTTATAAATTAATATTTTTGTCGTAGTTGAGTATTGATATTTTTGTTGTAGTTGTAATTGATATTGTAGTTGTATAAATTGATATTTTTGTTGTAGTTGAGATAGTTCGACTTGCAAAGAGATACACAGCATTTTAAAGGCATTTTTAAGGCATTTTAATTATTAAAAAAACTTATCGTTAATTTGACAATATTATTACCTTACAAAGTTAACGCCTTGAACCTTACAACGTTATCGTCTTGATGTTGGGCTATCTAATTTATAAACCAATCACATTTTAAAGATTTATTAAAAAAGCGCGAACACAAACTTTCGTCTAATGTTAAAAGATGAAAATGTAAACACAGTATTAGGAATTAGCCTTCAGTTTAACAACTTTGTTGCGCGATGTCAAGACCTGTTATTATAGAAGGCAGCGGTCACACATAATATAATATTCTGAAACTAATAAACAAACATCTAAATTTCTATAAGTAAATTTATTCTTTGATCATTGCCTTCATATCCTATCTTATTTTCATATCATAATCTATTATGGAATTATTTATATAACATATCACAACAATATTATTAAATTTGTGATGTTCAAATATCATATGAACATTCTCTAACATGTTCATATGATATTTGAATATAGTTCTTGAGTATATTATCTGCAAACAATTGACTGATGCAAGTTCTAATGTTGTCAAAAACCAAGCATGCATGCATGGGACACTGCAGTGTCCCACAAAGAAATGCAGGTTTGAAAGTCAAATTTTATTTATTAAAAAAAAAAAAAAAAATAGGGGGAAGATAGGGAGGTTTCTGTAACTTTTTTTAGGCTCCAAAACTTTCAACTTTATATATAATAAGGTTCATAAAACTTAAGGGACTAACAAGTACATTGAGGAACAAAAACAGGATATTTACAGAAACTTTTAAATTTTTAATCTGGAGTACCACAGTGTAATTGGGAATAAAGTCTCTGGGTCCAGTATTCAAAGTAATATGATCTAAAGTAATATATAAATTAAATAAAATGCTTTAAAATGCATGCAGTTATACATATAACTCCTGATAGTTAACTATATGTATAACTAGTTATACATAAAATTTATTATATTAACTTATTTTTTAAGGTTATGCTTGAACAAATTAGAACCAATTAATTAAAATTCAAGATTTAGTTCAAGTTCAAGTTATTTGTTCATTGTTTTTTCACTATTTTATATTTATTTGTTCAAATTTGTTAACTAGTACTAATTCTTACTACAGTAAGAATATTTATCATTGTTGAACGTGATTTTATTAGTAACTTAATTTTACTATCAACATATTTTGACAACACCCTTTACATTTTAAATGATGACAGCTTTACTTTTCTATTGATGTTAAATTTATTACGTTTCAATAACTCAGATTGAATTTTAACTGAATTATTGTAAGCTTTGTAGGGGTTTGTTGTATATCAAATGGTGTTGTAAATAAAGTAAAAAGAATATATATATATATATATATATATATATATATATAGTATTTAGGCTATGGGATCATCCATAAATGATGCCAGTAGATAGAGGGGCAGTGTGAGTTTAACAATAATTGACAATAAGGAGGGGATGTTGAGACCAAAATAATGTCAATTAAAAAATTGAATTGAAAAAAAAAGTAAAATATTTTATTTTTAAAAAAAGTAAAACAATTTATGCTAGCTATGAGCAGGTTTTTGAGGTATTTACACCAACAATGTGGTCTAAAAACTTCTTGCTTTTGTTGCTTAAAACTGTAGAGGATCATAGGAAAAACAATTTAAATTCAGAAATTAGCTTGCTTATCTGAAAGAACAATTTATGTTTTTTTTTTTTACTTTTAGTACTGTTGAGAATAAATGTATAATTGAACCAGAAAAAAATTGATGGTATATGCATTTTTTATATTATATTAACAATTCAGATATACCATCATAATACGATAACAAAAACTGACATCATTTTCAATGGGAGATGGCAAAAAATTGACTGAGTTTGATAAAGGGTGAAGTTGTTCAACAAACCGGGTCATCATCTGACATCATTATGCATAGATGACCCTACGATTTAAGTAAAATAAGTAATCAATTTGCCATATTTCTCTTTAGAAAGTGAAAGAAAAAAGCATTGTTATGCTGAGAACCTACCTATTGAGCAAGCTTTGACCACCTATTTTATAAATTTGAGAGACAGAAGTGGAAGTGCGAATCGCAAAAGAACTAATAACAATGCTCTAAATTGATTTTAACTTTGTAGACTAGCATTAATATAGTATTTAGTAATAATACATGATTTTTATAATTTGTATTCATTTCCATTAATTATCAGTTGTCAGTCTCCATTTTATAAAATGAATTAAAAAACTATTAATTTATAGTATAATAATAATACATAAATACTAGTTTCCTAATGCTATTATCATCACAATGTTAATGGTATTGGTTTTAAAGTGAAATTTTGTATCAATTTTATTGTTTTAATGTTATATTTATATATATATATATATATATATATATATATATATATATATATATATATATATATATGTGTATATATGTATATATATATATATATATATATGTATATATATATATATATATACATGTATATATATATATATATATATATATATATAGCATATATATATATGTATATATATATATATATATATATATATATATATATATATATATATATATATATATATATATATATATATTATTTTTTCTTTATTTACAACACCCTTTGATATACAACAAACCCCTACAAAGCTTACAATAATTCAGTTAAGATTCAATCTGAGTTATTGAAACGTAATAAATTTAACATCAATAACAACATAAAATCACGTTCAAACAATGATAAACATTCTTACTGTAGTAAAACATAGTACTAACTGATAAATTTGAACAAATAAATATAAAATTAACAAAAACAATGAATAAATAAGAACATTAACTTGAACCTTAACTAAATCTTGAATTTGAATTAATTGGTACTAATTTATTCAAGCATAAACTTAAAAAATAAGTTTTTATAACAAATTATATGTATAACTAGTTATACATATAGTTAACTATCAGGAGTTATATGTATAACTATATGCATTTTAAAGCATATTATTTTATTTAAACATTACTTAGATCATATTACTTTGAAAACTGGACCCAGAGGCTTTATTATCAATAACAATGCGGTACTCCAGATTAAAAATTGAAAAGTTTCTGTAAATATCCTGTTTTTGTTCCTCAATGTAGTTCGTAAGTCCCTTAAGTCTTAAGGACTTTATTATATCTAAAGTTAAAAGTTTTGGAGCATAAAAAAAGTTACAGAAACCCATCCTATTTTTTTCTTTTTTTAATAAAGAAAATTGGGAATTCTTTGACTTTCAAACCTGCATTTCTTTGTGGGACACTGCAGTGTCCTATCCATGCAAGATTGGTTTTTGACAACATTTCAACTTGCATCAGTTAATTGTTTGCAAATAATTTACTCAAGATCTATATTCAAATAACTATTATATTATCCTAATAATACGTCTATTTGCACAAATCTTAATCTTATTTCTATAAGGAAAGATAAAAATTATTCGTGGTACTTACATACTTGCTTGCCATTCTCTTTATTAATATAAAATATTTTCACACAATATAAACGTAACGCAATGCTATGTTGATTTAAAAAAATATTTTTTAGTTTTTTTTTTAGTTTCCAGGTTTTAAATTAATTCCCATGCAAATCCCACAGGAAACCCACGTGGGATTTCCCATGTGTGTAAATACCATATGGTTCCCACATGTAACCCGTGTGGGATTACCCACATGGGTTTAAGGTGACAAATTTCCATACGGATACCACATGGGAAAATCCGTCCCACATAAATCCCATCAATCCCACACGGAACCCACGCGGAACCCATGTGGGACGCGGTTTTATTTTTCACTGGGATATGGCGCACAAAAAATACAAAATTGATTAAATCTTGTTTTACAAAACGTTTACATTATTTTTTATTAATTTTGCATCAAATCTCTTTAGGGGTCGCCCACAAAGTACGTACGCTCATAGGGGGAGGGGGGAGGTCTTCAAAAAGCGTACGAAAGCGTATGGGGTGGGGGGGGGGATGAGGGTTCAATTTAAAAGTACGTACTTCGATTTTCTAATTTATCACAATTAACCAGCTAATCAGTAGAAAAGTTATTTTTTTATGTTGGCAAACTAGAACCTTTAGTCGTTCTGACTAAAGGTCCTAGTTTGCCAACATAAAAAGATGTATGGTATATGGAGTAGAGGGTATAGTTTCCCTCTGTGCACACACATGTATGGGCGCCCTCAGAATTTTTAGATGTTCCAGATAGGACACTTTCACACATCGTGCAAACTCATAACTTAAGTTTGTTTATACCTATGCCAAATGAGAAGGCCTTGCAAAATATCGGGATGGTGGAGGCTTGTGATTTAAATTAAGTTTTAGATCCTAAAGTTGAAAATTTTGCTAAATATTTTCCTCACGTTTGGGCAGGGAAGGGAGGAGGCAAACATTTTAGGGCTTTTTGTTCCTAGGCCTCCACCATTCTAAATTTTTGAAAGGCCACCTCATTTGGCATATAAACAAACTTAAATTTGGAGTTTGCACGATATGTGAAGGTGTTCTATCTGGAACATCAAAAAATCCTGCGGGGGCCCATGCACACATGCCACCCCTTATATACTGGCCCTGAGTAAGGCCTATTTTTTGAGTCGACAAAAAACAGGTTTTAGCAGGGCCGTGGTTTATGGGTCGGAATCCCCCCCAAAAAAAACGTGTTATTAGCGTCTCAAAATCTTCCAAATTTGACCGCTAGGTTTTGGTAAATTAAAAAGCTTCTTAAATTAGCAAAAGAGCACAAAATTTGCTGTTTCCAATTAAGGGGTATAGGTAGCCTACCCTCGGCACTGGGTTTTAGCCATCGTTTTCAATATTACTGATCTCGCGAAGACTCTTTTTTTACTTACTAAAGAGGGGTGCCTGAAAAAAACGTCCGCCTTAAGTATAGTTTATTTTTATTTGATTCATTATCAAAACAAACAAAAAAATTCGGTAGAAAATCTGCGAGAATCGAACTTGGGTCTCCGCCGAATGTTTCCTCCGCATTATCCTCTCGACTAAATACACAGATTCTTCTCAGGTAATTTAAATTTATTAAAATTTAAATTTGTATATATATTTAAAGAAGTTTTATGAATGCGCAAACAAAGTGCTTTGGGGTCGTATAAAGTATTTAAGGTACCTTCCACCATTTTTTTTTTAAATAAACTTTTTTATTGAGAAAAAAAAATAAAGGAGGGATAGGAGGGGGGTATCTAAGGAGGGGGGGGGGGGTATTTGAGAAACGTACGTACTTTTAAGGGGGGGGGGGGGATGGATAGGTGACATAAAAGTACGCATGGCAACAGGGGGGAGGGGGTGGGGTCAAATTTCAAAATTTTTGGCGTACGTACTTTATGGACGACCTCTTATTTTAACTTGATCAATAAAAATTTGCGGCAGATTTATTTTTAGGTAAGGAACGTCTTTTAGTGAGTGAATGAAAAAAGAATCCATTTTGCTTTTTTTTATATTGTTGGTTAATTTGTTATATCCCAGCCGGCACAAGTCTTATCCAATACGTATTCTATTCGTCTTATATTAGTATTGTATAGAAGACTTTATTGCTATTATTATCGAACTGCAATAAGTATTCAATTGGTTTAAATATTTAAACCAATTGAATACTTTTTGTACTTCGTCATTTATACTCGAGTAGAATTGGTCAATATCATTATGGGAGAGAAATTTATTAATATCATTTGCAAACATGATACGTAAAAGATTTGAGGCCTTATACAGCTTATTTAAGTAAATTAGGAACCAAAGCGCCCCTAGAATAGAACCTAGTGGAACACCACATAAGATATATATATAATTTTTTTTTATATACATCATTACAATAGTTAAATGATTTTGATTTGATAAATAACTTTGAAACCATTGTAAAACCAGAATAATTTATCGGTATTGTTTAAGTTTAGGGAGCAAAAGATCATAATCTACAGTATCAAATGCTTTGGATAGACCAATAAAAATATGAATTAAGAATTTTCAGAAGAAAGGGAGATTTTGCGTACAAACTGGATACTTGCATGTTCAGTTGAATACTTTTTAAACCGAATTGATTTTTTTATAATAGATTAATGTCAATAAGATTGTAAATTCTATTATAATTCTTTGTTAAATTTTTATAAATTATAGATAAGGTGGAGATCCTACAAGAGAAAAAAATTTAAAATGATGAGATCAAATAATAAGTAAAATAATATAAAATGCTTTTTACCATTCCCGTATTTATCTTGAACAAGCCACGTTAAAATGATTTCAAAAAAATTTAATATTAGAATGTCTACAGCATATAAACTGTCTATATAATGTCTATATATACCATTCCAGAAAATTTATTTTATTTATTTGCGTTTTAATAAAAACTTGGCACAGGATGTCACTGATTGAGACACTAGAGATTTACATTAGAGATTTTTCTAATTTTTAATCGCGGTCATTACGAGTGTAAGCGGTCATTATGAGTGTAAGCAATAATTCCTCTTTTAAATGTTCTTCAGTCAAAAGAAATAATTTTATAGTTATGAATATGGAAAAATGAATTTTTTTTTCAGATGACTTATCGTCACACCATGTTACTATAATACAAATTATGTTAAACAAAAACAACATTCTATATTTATAATTTAAATTTATATTTAATTTTTCATATACTTTTTATAAATTATATTTAATATTTAAAATAACTACACACATTTTAAGTAGCTATTAAATAACAAAAATTTTACAATCTATACTGAGGTTAGTGAGTATAACATACATATTAGAGAGTATAACATATATATCAGAGAGTATAACATACATATTAGAGAGTATAACATACAATTACTCAGATTAGTAAGTATAACGTAATACATATATTATAAACTAAAGTAAAAAATTTTCAAATAATTTTTACTATAAATATAACTAAATAAAAATTTAAACATATTAAATGAAACAGAAAACAAATTTTGCTTAATAATTTTTTTTTTATATTAAAAAAAAATTAAAAAATTAAAAAAAAAAATTAGGCAAGTTGAAAAATTCTGCCCATAATTCTCTTATTTTTATTTATTAGTTTTTATCAAGAGCATATATCATATATATCAAGAGCATATATCATATATATCAAGAGTATACATCATATATATAGTAAATTTTTTTTTTATTATATAGTATTACTTATAATATCAACTAATTAAAAAAATAATTATAATAAAAAATAGCAATAAATCAAATAACTTGTAATTTAATAATACAAATAAATATTATTATAAACATAGAAAAAAATTATAAATAAAAAAAGAAAAAACGATGAATTTCGCTAAATAAAAAATTAAACGAAAAAATACAGCAAAGGCAAAAAAAAATTAAATAAGCAAAATTTATCCGTTTTACTTTATTAACTAGCTACGGAATTTTTTAATGTCTTCTTTTTTTTGTTAAGTTGTGCTTTGTAGGGAACTTCTGCTTTGAAAGAAACTTTTGCTTTGGAGGAAACTTTTGCTTTGGAGAAAACTTTTGCTTTGGAGGGAACTTTAGCTTTGGAGGGAACTTCTACTTTAGAGGAAACTTCTTCTTTTGATTTTAAACTTGTGCTAAATGAAAACAATAAGAGCAAAATAAAATTTCTTCAAAAATTCAATAAAAAAGTTAAAAATCAGAAAAAATTTAATAAAAATGTAAATAATATAATATAGGAAAAGAAGTAAAATATTATAAAAATAAAAAAATAAAATAAATAATAACAATAAAAAGCACTTGTAAACTTCGTCTAATTCCAAGTTCATTTTTGAGTCATTTACGCTATTATAATAAAGATCTATTTCTTCTTGAGATCTGAAAACATAAGATAAATCAGGTTACAAAAAAGAAAAAAAAGTCTATATATATATATATATATATATATATATATATATATATATATATATATATATATATATATATATATATATATATATATATATATATATACATATATATATATATATATACATACATATATATATTAGAGATGGGAAACGAACCAAACCCAAACCGAACGAACCGAACTAGAACCTTATCTACGATAGAACTGAACCGAACCCGAAATTTAGTTGTTACTAAACCGAACCGAACCCGAACTTTAAAACTGTTAGGAACGAACCGAATCAAACCAACTGTCCTTACCCTAACCAAGCCAAATAGAGGCTTGAAAAAGTGAAAATTTTGCAATTCACACATCATTACAATACATATCATAATACATAACCTAATGCATAACATACCACGAGTTAGAATTATTTTGTTCTATCTCTAATTTTAAGTGTTAAAAGAAAATGAGTTATTAATTTTAGTAAGTAATAATTACTTTTAAAATATAATTTATTTTTAAACTTTGTTCTAAACAATTTGTTTAAATCAAAATTATTTAAAGCATAAGTTATTATTTCTTTAAAAACTAAGCTATAATTTTAAGTATTTTTTACTTTTAGAAAAAAATCAAAAGTTTTCTCCCAACGTTTAAAATGGGAAATAAAGCAAAATAATTCTAACCTCACGATAAGTCTACAATTCATAACATTACTAACTAAAATGGAAATATTGTTTCTAAACATTTGAAATATGGAGGTGTTGTTAATGTTCTGAGTTTTTATTAATGATTGCAATAATTACATAATATTTTAGTAATAATGAGTAACAGTAAATTAACTTGTAAATGGAATAAAAAAGAGTTGGAGAAATTGATAACAGACGGAGCGGCTCGCTTAGTACCTGCATCATGGACAAAGAGTGAATGCTGGACACGCTTCCGCTGCGTTGAAGTTGGGGATGAGGTTTGTTGTTAGACTTACTGCATATATAATTATTTAGTTTTAAAAATATTTCAATAAATCAATAATCACCTGCATCTCTCAGGCATTGCATATTGCACACAATGCCAAACTGAGCAGCATTCAGGTTTGATAATTGAATATCAAATGCTAAATAGAGTCAATTGACCGTAGTTACAATGCATTTTATTTTATTTTTGTATAACTGTGAGTAATCATGTTATGATCAACTGGTTGTCAAGGAGTTTGCCGTTTGTAAGCAGTGTGGATTTTGGTTGTCAGTACCAATTGGTCATACTACAACTTTACAAAGACTTATGTCTTTGTAAAGTTGTAGTATGACCAATTGGTACTGACATCACACATCAATAAGATCAATTCAGAACCTGGACAATTAAAAATGACAAGCTTTTTACCTAAAAAGACAGAGGTTAGTAAATATAGTTAGCAGATCTGGCTTTTTTCTATTTACTGTTTTAACTTTTCACTTGTTACTTGCTGCGATTGATAGCAAAATATATTTGTTACAAGTTGTTAGCAATATTTTAGAAATACAATGTTTTTTGTAGTACAAAAAAAAGGCCATTATGTATTGCTATGTATTTAATGTCTATTGTTTATTGCTTTATACTTTACAGGTTCCTAAACACATATGTGAAAATGCTCAGCATACAGCCCTGTACATGATTGAAAAAGAAATTTAGCCATTCTTGTGTGTTTAGAATGATGGGTTCCGTCACTTTGCTCAAACAATGATTGAAATTGAATATAAAAAGTGACAATTTAGTATTTGTGACTGATTATGGGAGTAATATGAAGTCGGCTCATCGCAACGATGTTAGATTTAGCTGTGCAGCTCATAATCTGAATTTAGCTGTTGAAAAAGCTTTGAAATCCCCTAGTGCTAATTTAGTTCATAAAATGATCAAGACTTCAAAGGAAATGGTGGGCTACTTTAAACATAGTGGGAAAAACTAGGAACTAAATAACACTCTCAAACAGGATGCTGCGACTTGTTGGAACAGTCAATTTTTTCTTTTGCAATCATTGTCATGCCAGTTAGATCATGTCAAGTCAATTCTTGCTGATTCAAAGCATTTTTACAAACTTGAGCAACTGAACAACGTTAATGAAAAATTGTTGCATGACGTCGTAGAATTTTTGAATATCTTTCACAAGGCTACTGTACAATTATCACATGACAATGTGCCGACGTCCCCTGATGTATGGCCAATGCTATTTTGTCTTCTGTCAGTCTGTAAGATCAACAGTTCAGACAGCGACAGTGTGCATGACTTGAAGGCAGCTTTTCTCTCCAGCTTGAATGAAAAGTATATTATTCATGCTTTGCACAAGCTATCAATACTTATTGTTCCTTCTTACAAATACATGTCTTTTGTCAACACAGAAGATCGCAATTTTGTTTATTAAGAGATGAGATAGAGATGATTTAGTATGATGGACAAAATTATTTCTTCTTCAATAAATCAGGTGATACAAAAGGACTCAGGCAATACAGATATAGACAGCTTTAGTGAATGCAGTCATTCGGATCAGCTGCCTCCGTCAAAAAGAATAAAGCTGACCCTGAATTGTATGATTTGCTGGCAGACTTTAAAACAGCTGCCACTCCATTGTCTAATGCCGACAGGAATGACACAAGACATGAGCTTGACAAATACTTGGCACTGCCCGTGACAGCATGTGATGCATTGCAATTCTGGAAAGACAATGACCTTGAATATAAGTTTCTGACGATGGCATTGATTGGTAGAAAGTTGTTGGCTATTCCTGCTACAAGTACTGCCAGTGAAAAAGTGTTTTCAGTGTGTGGGGTGACGATGAGTGAGCGCAGGGCTCGCCTAAACCCAGAAACATTGGAAATGCTGATATTTCTCAAATACAACATGCAGCCCTGATTACTAGACTGACAGTAGGCTACTTAAGCTACAGCTATCTGTGCTCAGAAAGATACTGCTTTAATGTTTTGTGCACTTTAACTGCAGCTATTAGCAACTGCATTGTTTTTTGAACTTTTGAAGTTGCAGTATAAAAGCATTGCAAACTATTTCAAGTTATTTTTCTTTTGTTATTCTTTTCTTTTGTTATTCACCTCTTCAAGGTCGAGAAGGCCACTACAGATGAGGAGGCTACTTAACCCTCTCTTAACTCTATAACTCCGAAACACGAACCTTGACGAACAAGGCCGCTGCGCGTAGAAATAAGTTGATATTAAGTAATATAATATTAGTAATATTAAGTAATTAAAGTAATATAATAAAAATTAAAGTAATATTAAGTAATAAAATTAAAAAAAAAAAAAAAATTAATTAATATTAAGTAGTTAAAGCATTTGCAATGCTTTAACTACTTAATATTACTTTAATTTATTTGTGTTTTATCATTGTGGATGTAAAGCTTTGTAACTAGTAAAAAAACAGTTGTATTGTATCCAAACTGAACCCGAACTGTGCTTAAGACCAAACTGAACCGAACTCAAACATTAGATATAACCGAACCGAACTTAAAATTTTAAAAAAGGGTTCGATTCCCATCTCTAATATATATATATATATATATATATTGTTAATACAAATACATAAGATGCTAAAATGTCTACATACACAACATTTCAAAGTGGTTTGTGCGTGACCTTTTTCAATATTTTGATGAAATAAATGTCATTTTAGTCATTAATAGGCAAAAGTTCATTCATTTATGCTACAGGAAATAATGTTTGAGAAAAAAAATCAAATAGTCATCACCTTAAAATATATACATACATGTATATATATACATGTATGTACATATATACATGTATATACATACATACATGTATATACATACATACATGTATATATATACATACATATATATATACACATGTATATATATGTATATATATGTATATAAATATATATATATATATATATATATATATATATATATATATATATATATATATATATATATATATATATATATATATATATATATATATATATACACACGTATGTATACAGCAGCGTACAAAAGCAAAAGTACAAAAGATTCAGTTAATATTTTTTATGGTTTTGCTTATTTTTAAGCAGTGCCTGGACCCTTGAAGGCATCCCATGAATAAGTTTCGAGCAAAGCTTACGGATTTCGTTGTCATGATGCCAGACATTAATCAAAGTCTCGGTCAGTTCCATCTTGTTTCTTGGTTTCATGCTTCCTACTCTTCTTTTGACAATCTCCCACAGGTTCTTTATGGGGTTCATGTCAGGTGAATTACCTGGCCACTGCAGAAGCTTAATGTGGTTGTCAGCTAAGTATTTCTTGACTGTCTTCGCAGTGTGACAAGGTGCTCCATCTTGCATAAAAGTGGACGGTCTCTGTCGACACCATTTGCCAGTTGAGGCAGCAGTTGTGTTTCAAGCACCTTCTTGTATTGAACTTGATTCATGGTGCCTTCAACAATATACAGTCGACCAGGCCCACGAATAGAGATAACTGACCAGGCCATGACATACGTTGGGTGCTTTACTGTCTCTGCAACACAGTCAGGATGAAATTCTTCACCGGGTCTCCTACGTACATAGGCTGCTTTCTGTAAAAGGATGATTCATCACTTAAACACACCTGACTCCAATAATTTTCAGTGAAACTCTTGTGTTGCCTTCCCCACCCAAACGTATCTTGATCATTGCCAGAGTCAGCTTTGGTTTTCTGCGTGGCCATCCAGCTTGTAAACCATTCACAACTAATTGTCTTCTGACTGTTCTGGTACTCAAATGTACATTACTTTTTTGTAATTCTTTCTGCAACATCTTGCTTGTTGCTTTACGGTTTCTTATACAGCATTTCATGAGGTACCTGTTGTCTCGCACAGACATTGATTTTTTTCTGCCACAATTGCCAACACGGTTGCCTTGTAATTTTTCACCAGTCTGCATCTTCTTCATTCTCGATACCGATTTCTGACTTATTCCAACATTTTTAGTAATCTCCTTTTGCGTGAGTGATGTCTCTCGTAGATAAACCTCAACTATGGCCAATTTTGTCGGTGACAAGTCAGCAGCTTTTCCCATCTATTAAAAGGACATAAAATGCTTTATTAATTAAACATGTTTCTTCATTTTTAATGTAGAACATAAAAATAAATAAAAGATTGACCTTAATGTTATGTCAAGCAACTCTTATTAATGTACATTTTTATTTAATTTCTGCTTATAAACATCAAACAAATAAGAAAATACTGACCTCTAACAGATAGCAGGTGACCAAATTTTAATATTCAATTTACAGTTAAAATTTTCAATAAAATGGATCTTGAGCGAAAATAAAAATAAATTGCACTTATTATCACTTAAGCAACATTGGGCTATACATGGAGTAACTATATATACATTAATTTAATAACTAATTTGTGCCAAGGTAGGTATATTCGAAAATTATCTCGGTTTTGTAGCCTAGTCTAATAATTTGGCCACCACTGTAGAGATAACTTTAAAATGAAAAGTCCAATTTCTTTTAATTTTCACTGGAATGTCAAAAAATTAATTACAATTCTAAAAACAAATTCATTTTTACTAAATCTAAGCAACCTAATCTTAAAAGTTCATTTTATTGAAATATGCCAGTGCAAAAGTATCTGAAAAGATAAAAATACTTGAAGTAGATTTTTTTTTTAAACATTTTTAAAATTAAAAATGTTGTAATTTAGAGTAAATTTTCTTAAATACTTCGTCGGAAAACCCTTAGCATTGATTACTGTTTGACAGAGACAAGGCATTGAGTCCACCAGCTTTATAATCACATTATTGTCAATTTTTTCCCATTCGTGTTTCAGAATTTTAAATAAATCATGTTAACTTGTTGATTTTCGACCTGAAATTTGTCGATTAAGGTATTCCCGTAGATGTTCAATAGGATTAAGGTCAGGACTTTGTGAAGACCATTCCATTAATCGAATTTTTTTAATCTTGAAAAAGTCTTTCATAAGGGTTGAAGTGTGGTTTGAGTCATTGTCCTGCTGAAATATTCATCTTCGAGGCATTTCGTCTTCAGCATGTGGTAACATAACATCCCTAATGATATCTTTGTCCATATTTTTGTCCATTATGCCATCAATCAAATGGATAGAACTGACACAATCTCTATTGAAGCGATCCCAGACCATAATGTTTCCACCATGCTTTACTGTTGGTAGCTGGTATTTAGGATTGTTTTAAGGCATTTGGTACAAACATATTTAATACCATCAGATCCAACTAACATAAACTTAGATTCATCACTAAAAAGTACTTTCGACCATTGTTCTCTTGACCAATTCAAATGCTCATTAGCAAATCTCAAGCCTGCTTTTTGATTCTTTATAGAAATAAAAGGTTACTTTGCGGGATATCTTCCAACACTACATTTTACATTATAAAATTCTTTCATTTCAGCATTTAACAAGGCAGCATTTTTGTGTGGATTATTTTTTGTCGCACAAATCAAAATTTTATCTTGTATTTCAGATGTAATTCGAGGTCTTCCTAACTTTAGAGAGATTCTATTGTTATTTCTTTCTTTATATATTTTATATATATCCCCTACTGTTGATTTTCCTATATCAAACTGATCCATTATGTCTCTTATAGTTCTGCATCGTTTAATTGCATGCAATACCACTTTTTTGACAGCTTAACTTGTACATTTTTGCTTTGTCATTTAAAAAATTTATTCAAAACAATCTTCTTTTTAATTAAAAATACATTATATTTTATTTACCGTTATTAAATATTAAATAAAAGCCAACAAAAGCATTGGAATTTTATTATTTTTATTCTGCTCGGGAACTTTTGCACACGCATATTTGAATAATATGAACTTTTAAGATTAGGTTGCTTATATTTAGTAAAAATTCTTATGTTTTTAGAATTGTAATCAATTTTTTGACATTCCAATACAAATTTGAAATAAATTAGACTTTTCATCTCAAGTTGTCTGGCGTACTTGTCGGGTTACTTTTGCATGATATTGTATATATACACACACATATATAACTCATGTTTTTTTTAAACGATATATAAGTTTAATTCCATAAAAAGCTACATACAAACCTCTTTTTTAATATATTATGATTAAATAATATCGCAATTATGTATGTATGTATGTATGTATGTATGTATGTATGTATGTATGTATGTATGTATGTATGTATATATATATATATATATATATATATATATATGTACAAAATTTACTGTAATTAATGTAAATAGATAAACTATAATACTAAACTCTTACAAAAGATTGGCAAGATCTCTAAGTAACTTAAGTATGTCTGATACTTCAACAAAACGATTAGAATGTAAAATCTTGATAAAATTGAAGTGCTGAATAAAAAAACCAAGTATTAATAAAAACAGTATTAATGATAATATCCATAAAACAGCATACATATGTAATAGTAATATATGGCACCATAAAAATAAATAAATATGGCACCATAACAAAGTAGAATATTAACAGCATAATTGTAAAATATCGACCAAACATAAAATATAATCTTTTAAATAAAATTATTTACTGTTTTGAAAAGGTTAACAGTTAAATTCTAAAACTTCTATAAATGAAGTATCAACCTCAGAAATCATTTTCTTATAGGAGAAAACTTTGTTTTCTTTAAACTGATGATGTAAGCCAAGATGATATATATGCTCAGTAATTTCATCTTCGTTAAAATAAATATCAAAAAGCAATTGGTCTGTAGTAGGGTAAAGAAAAATCTTGCAAAAAGATTGAAATCTATGCAAATGTGATTTGAGAGAATCCTAGAATAAAAATTTTCCAAAAAAAAGTTAAAAATAAATCAAAACGCTTTGATAAAACATTGAATTTATTTCACTTGTTTTAAAGTCAAAAAACCATACCATGGTAATAGTTTTATTAACATCAACAAATGTGCTGTTTCTTAAAACTTCATTCATTTTCTAAGTAAAAATTATTATATAATCAGAATTTTTGGTCAACACCAAAAGTTATTTTACAGATTTTAGAAGGCTTTTTTAACAACAATAATAATAACAATAATCATATAATAATAATAATAAAAATAATACTCAAAAAAATAACTTAAGTGCACACATAATTACTTAAATAAAGAGAACAAAAATATATCAGCGTTAAAATCAAATTGAAAATTATGTAGTATAATACCATACTCTCGTCAGTAAATGGATATAGTATTGACCCTTACAAGGATTCAATACTCTGGTATATGACGTTTTAAATGTTTTAATGCTGATTTCTAGAAACCCCCATTGGGGTATCATCCTCAAAACAAGCAAACAAAACCCACCTCTACGTCGGTGTCAAAACCATGTTATGTTGAGAGGACATGCCACTGCTAAGCCAAATACCCTAACATGTTCCATTTTAAACAAAGTACACTAATATACTTTTAAGGAAGTTAATAAAACACGTTGCGCAAGTAGTAACATTAGAAGAAAAAAACTTATAAGTGACATTATTCCTAAGTACTAAAGTACAAATTTAAGGCAAACAAACACACAATAAAATAAAAAATATTTAAGATAAAAGTCTAACCATAATTTGATATTGAATAAGAATAAGTCTTATGAAGGATATTTTGCGCAATGTTAATGTGCAGTTTATAAAGCACATGTAAATTGTAAAATTGTACACAGGTGTTGTATGACATATTTTGCGGTTAATCAATGAAAAGAAAAATGTCCATCAAGTTAAGCCTCAGTAAATGATAATGCTATTGGTCAGAGAAAGTGTTACTTGATTGGAAGATGAAAGTGTAAGGTGATTGGTTAGTAAATTTTTGTGTTTGGAGAGCATAAAAAATAAAAAATATAGAAAACATCTGAAAGTGTTCTAAACTATTAAGAGAAAAGATTTTGACTTACAAAATTAGTCAGGGGGAAGGGTAATGCGAGATTCAAGATTTACAATACAATGGAAGTTCTTATTAGTCTCTTAGGCCCAGATACATGACAAAATACATTAAAGTAGATAAATTTAATTTAATAATTTAGTTTTTTAAGTAGATAAATTTAAGCTTACGAACTGCAAGGTTTGATTTTAAATATAATTAAATTAGTTTTAAGCGGCTTGAACTAACGTGTATTTATCAGAATGGTTTTAGCAATGCACAATAAACTAAAAAAGGCGTAAATTCACATGAACAACCTTATCAGATAATACCTTTACCACACAAGATTACCAAAAATAGCCAAGAGAACGCCCAACAACATTCAGGAATATAATAAAACAGACTTGCAAGATGGAAAGCAACAAAAAAGGATCACCGAGTCTGCCAAGGAAGGGCCAGTTGGAAACTGACCTCCTCAAATCGTTGACTGATTGGCAACAAGGCTTCTTTGCTAATACCTTCACTATGCAAACGTAGTATTAGTACTTTAACATAGATTTAAGTAGAAACATGCAAGTGCATTTTTCAATAAGCAGCCTTTAATGATATATAACCAATAAAAGCTGGATTGAGACTGCCTTTTCGATGAACTGAAAAATTCACACTACCATCTACCTAAAACTTTCTTGATGGTTACTTATTATGTTACAGTAGTGTCATAATCTACAACTTTTAGTGGCTAAAAGTTTTAGTGTCTAGGTAGAAAAAATAACTTCAAACTGATATACAACAAAACTCATTGTTGTCTTTTATTTAGCTCAAGGTTGCTGCTCAACAATTCAAATTTAATCAACAACATAGTAATGTTCTTATCTACTATTAAAATAATATAAATCAAAATAAATAAATAAAGCCACCATCTTTGCAATTGAGTTGGTGGTCTGTGTGGTTTTACTCATAGTATTCTACCACATTAAATTTAAATTGAGCAACTCCCAACAACCTCCTCTGTGATTAACTGTCAGCTAATTAGAGTGTACTACTGCCTGGCCTCATTAATTTAAATTTAAATTCATGAAATAATGTTAATGTTAACACCTTTAAAAATAGATATAATAAATTCATATATTAATTGTAAAAATAACTATGATTGATTTAAGAATTTTGGAATTTAAAAAACAAACACAGCCTAAAGCATAAAGAAACACTGTTTTATATTGTAAACAATATTTGTTGCTAATAAATTTGACTCCTCTAGACCAAAGAAGCCACTACAATTAAGGTTATTCATTTTTATCTACTTTCTCCACTTTTCCACTTAACCAATGTTTTGTATTTGCCCTTATAGACAGGACCAACTGCTTTCAAGAAAAATCATTCATGCTCATTTTTCAGGGTAATTTTTTTGTGTTTAAATAAAGCTTTAATAGGAAAAGATCAATCGATAATGAAATCTTATATCATTGTGAAGCAAATAAAAATTTATGTTTAAAATATTTAAAGATAAATTTGTGCAGCACCTTTAAAAAAAATGTGCATCACTTGTATGGAGTTATAATGGAGAATTAATAGCTAAAGATGGTCATAATCTTAATGAAAATAGTTATTATTGCAAACCATGTTTAGGAATTGCAAAAGCTAATATTCATTCAGTAAAATGGTCAATTTCTAGTGGAAGCATCAAAAATCATTTATTTTTAGTACACACAATTGTTACTGATTAAATCTTTACAAAGAAAAAAATTTAATAAGAAATTAGTGCAGCACAAGTAGTTCTGCATCAAAAGCAAAACTTGATTCGTGACATTGCACTTTGATAAAACTTGATTCGTGACATTGCACTTTGGTTTTGTACTGACTTGTTGTCACTAAACCTTGTAGAAAGAATTGGTTTTTTAAATCTTTTGAAAAAATATTGGTATAGTCACTCCATCACCTTCATCATTGGCATGTGGAGTTTTAATTGATATGTTTGAAGCAACCAAGACCAGTAAAAGATGTTTTAATATTCAAAGGTTGGTTCATTACTCTTTGATGGTTGTACAGATAAATACAAAAGACTATCATTTATTAGTATTAAATGTTCAGTAATAACAGGTGAATGGAATTGAAAAATATTCACTTGAGCCTTACCAAACAGTATAGGGAATTGCAGTAGGAGTAATGTTTATAGTGATGTCGCAAACATGAAAAAGACTTCTAGACTTCTGAATTGTGGAAAACCTTAACATTGTTTAGCTTATGTGCTAAATTTACTTTTGGATTCTGACGGTCTCAACTAATGTCCTGAAGTCTAACAATTGCTTAAAAAATATTGAAATTTTGTAAAATGTTTGAGTTTCAAATCAATTGTTCTTATTATTGTTTCAAATCATCTGTACAGAAATAATTGCAGAAGTGAAATAATTTGTTAATCTTGAGGAAAAATTCCCAATTCAAGCAAATTAAGTAAGCCCAAATAACAATCCTATCATTTCAGATAGTGAAGATGAGTAAAAAGAAAATGCTAGAGTTAAGAAATTAACACTGCACTTCCAAAATATGATCATAACAGACACCAAAGTCTAACCAAAGAAGTCAATAGTTATATTGTCTACCAACAGAAGAAGAAGAAAATAACCCTGACAAGTTTAGAAAAAAACAACCTCAAAAAAATTTCCTTATCTGGCATATTTGGCAAGTGAATATTTATGTATTCCATTAATCAGTGTAGCAAAAGAATATATGCTTTCAACTGCTGAATTGATTGTCGATTCTCAAAGAATTTTCTATAAGTAGTATGTATGTATGTATGTATGTATGTATGTATGTATGTATGTATGTATGTATGTATGTATGAATGTATGTATGTATTTATGTACGTTTTTAAAACGATGGGGGAAAAAAATTTAGAAACAAACAAACCTTTATATAATCATTCACATAAGACACAAGTTGTTCCTTTTTTAACTTTTGAGCTTCTGTTAAAATTCCAATAATGAAGTTTTTTAATAAATCAAGCAAAATTTCATTTGAAGACAGCTTTATTGAAATAAAAAATAAAATGTTATACAAAAATAATCAACACTAGCAAATAAAATGTAAAATGTTATATAAAAATAATCAACACTAGCAAATAAAATATAAAATGTTATATAAAAATAATCAACGCTAGCAAATAAATTTAGTTTATGCTTATAATTTCATTAAAAAAAATTTAAGCAAAATACTTAAAGAAAAATTGTAGTCATTCGAAATATTTCATTTAAGAAAGTGATAAAAATAAAAAATACATTTGAGCTGGTATTAAAAGAATTAATTTATTCAGATTAATACTCATTTAAGAAAATAAATATTAACAAAAAAACTCTTGCTCAAAGGTTGTCAATACCTTATATTTTAAAATAAAATAGTTATAGAAGAAAAGGTGAAATATTTCATTAAAAATTTTAGGAAATACATACCTCTTCATTGACATTAACATTTAGATTATTTGTTTTGTATAAACCCAGAAGCACATCTTCACTATCATATGAAGAATCCTGTATATTTTATTTTGAAAAAATATTCTATTAACTAATACTATTGAGCAAAAAAAAAACATTTCTCTGTATTACAAGTGAAAAACTAGAGACAATAAGTCAAAATCATGTTTATTTCTAAACTTAAAACAGAAATTTTTTGCTAAAAACTTTAAACTTGCAAGTATTTTTTCATTATTGTAAACAAACATGAAATTATAAAAGCATTATAATTAAGTAAAAACTCCATGTTATTTGTAAAGTCTAAAACTGTTTACCTTGATAGCTTCAAAGATAGAATCTATTGATTTGTTGAGATTGACCATTTTATCCTTCAATTCTTTTTTTAACCAAACATGATGTATCTTAATTTAACATTAAAATTAAAAAAAGAAGTACTATAACTTACTGTTAAGAACATACTGTTAAGAACTTACTGTTAAGAACTTACTGTTAAGAACTTACTGTTAACAACAAATAATAAAAAAAAAGATTACTATGTAGCTTAAGTCTGTAAAATAAATGCAAGAAATAATCAAAACAAATAATGCAAAACCAAAAACAAAATACTGACCTTTTCTTTTCCAATTATGTTTAAGACATTTGCTTCCATATCTATAGCTTTGATGTGGTCAACAGTAGAAAACCTTCATAGAAAAAATAAAAAATAAAAGTTAAACATTGAACAACTTGCAATGTATATATTTCAATCATTTTAGATCTAATGATTAATTTATTTAAACTTACTTATTTATAACTGCAAACAATATTGCTGAAGCTGAGTCTGACCAAAAATTTTCCCATGAAATCCAAGCTACAGGCCCAGAACAATAAACTGTGCATCTAAGAACAATAAACTGTGCATCTACAAATATTTATTTAGCTTAACATAGTTGAAGAAAATATACAAATATTGTTGCATTATTTTGCCGTTTTGCTTCATTTTTTTATACTTTGAATAAACTTTTCTTGATTAATAAAACATTTAATTGTTAAATAAAAAAAATAAAAATAACAAAAAAAAATTATTCTAATGGTGGATGCTTTTTTATTTGTACTAAGTTGTTATAATGAGGTTCTTAAAAATTCAATTTTTTTTGAAGATATACTATTTAATATATTTTATTCTAAACAGCCTAATTATAGGTAAGCGTGGGGATGGGGTAGCATTACAAAAGAGTGATGCTATCTATGATTAAATGAAATAGAACAATAAAAAGAAACAAAAATAAGATAAACCTCACAAAAGATTTACATACTTAACCAAAATTTGAGTTTGAATAACTGTATTTGCTAGTGTTGATTTGATAGAAGAAAGTTTTTGAAATGATGAGTCATGTAATTGTAAAATGTATTTCTAGCAAAAAAATGTTAAGTTAAAAAATTTATCTTTTTATTTTAAACACAAAACAAAATTCTATGTCTACTTGCAAACAAAAAACAAGATTCTACCTCAACTTGCAAGCAAAAACCATTGTTCATTAAGGAAAGTTCATTAAAACATTCAAAAGATTCATTTCTTAAAAATTGAATAAGATCAACAAGACAGTCTTTTTTAAACCTTATTGCAAACCATTCTTCCTCATCTAAGCTCTTGTCATTTAAACTAACAACACGAGTTTCGTTTAATGAAACATTTTCTGTAAAAATAAACACATACAACTAGTATTGATGCATATAACATATAGATATATGCTACTCATATAACATATAGATATATGCTATATATAGATGCTAAATACATGCTAATATAAATACTTAAAATATTTCATATAAAAAATAAGAAAATAATTAAAACAAAAAAACAAAAAACAAAAACAACATACGAATAAGATTTTCTGAATGCACATTTAGACGTGTTACAAAGATATTCATTGTATTTTGAAGAAATTCTATCAACATGTTATTTATCTCAATCATTTTCTACAAACAAATTTTACAAACTTTATTTCTGTTGGCTTAAAGTTAATTATTCATAGATTTAGCTGAATACTTATTTTATTATTAGAACAATAAATAAAAAGAGGTTAAAAATTGTTTACTGTAAAGAGAATCTATCTTGTATGTATATACATTAAAAAAGTTTTAATATAAAATCTCACACAGTGGAAGTTCTTATTAATTTCTTTCATCATATGAATAACATGTGCTGCACACTTTAAACAGGTCTCAGTATTGGCAACAAAATCTGTTTTATAGAAGATAAATAAAAAACATAAAATTTTGAAAATCTTTTTGTTAAAAGTAAATAATAATATAAAAATACTTCTACCAGTTTGTGAAAACGATGTTGATGAATTCCATAATAAATCTAAAGATTTGACGCTTTCTCCAAACTGTAAATGACAGAACATTAACATTTTTTAATTTATACCAACATACTGTTAAAAATTGTAATACAATGTATGTGTGTGTTTGTGTTTATATATATATATATATATATATATATATATATATATATATATATATATATATATAAATATATGTATATATAAATATATGTATATATAAATATATATATACATATATATATATACATTTATAAATATATAAATAAATACATAGGTTTACCCATGAATTATGTGGGTATATATAATATATACATACATACATACATACATATATATATATACATACATACATATATATATATATATATATATATATATATATATATATATATATATATATATATATATATATACATATATATATATATATATATATATATATATATATATATATATATATATATATATATATATATATATATATATATATATATATATAGATATACATATATATACATATACATATACATATATTGTAATTTATTTGATGTCTTTTGATGTCAAATTAACGTGTACATCTTTTGAATTGATATTGCTAAAATCAGGTAATTTAATTAATTTAAAATTATTATTTGTTCAAATTGCTTTTTTTTGCTTTTGTAACTTTTGCTTTTACATTACTAAAATGTAATATATTTTTTTTAAATTTGTTTAACACATATTGTATTATTATATTTTAAAGTGGATTTTTTTTGATTTAGCTTCATTTAGAGATCTTCTTTTAGAGTCTGACATCAGACTAAAATAGGAGGCTGCCAGGGGCTTCAGTACATACATTGACTGACTAAGTAGGGAGAACTTATTTATCAACTAAAGAATACTTCTTTATCAACTAAGGAGTACTTCTTTATAAACTAAAGGTTTGGGTTGGGGCAGCAACCATTTTTTTAATTATTATTTGACTTTTTTCACCTTTTTCCAAAAAAACGTTCTCCAAAACATGAAAAAAAAAAAAAAAAAAAAAACTTAACCTACTAAAGCATTTATTTGATGCAAGTAACACAATAATTGTTTTTCTTCAAAGTTCTCAACCAGAATGTATGATTGTTTTTCTAAATAACTTGTTACATGCTTTAATTCTTCAAGAAAAATTTCTTCAAATTGCTTTGAATGACTTTTAGTAATATACTGCTTTCTAAATAAAAATTAGGAATATAATAAGAAAGAGCAAAAACATTTATGAAGCTAATAATGTGTTTAAATCACTTTAAATACATTAACTTAATATTTTAAACAAAAATGAAAGCCCTTAGAAAAAAAGTCCCTTAAAATTAATTATTAATATCATATTTTTAATTAACTAAATTGATAAAAATGTAGTTTATTTTTTTAACAAATTCAAGAAGTTCAAAAAATAAAGTGCCATAATAGGGTTAGTCTGATGAAGAAGAAGTATGAGATAAAAGTTTTAGTGAAACCATAGCATGTTCCAAACTACACAAAGGAGAATAAAAAGAAGCTGAGCATATGCTAGGGTAAAAAATAAAACACAAACCAAGGAGTGTAGTTAAATAATTGGGTTGTTAACTATTTGAATTGTGAGCATCAGTACGAGCAGAGTCAGCGGTACTAGAGCCCAGTCATTTATTGTAATGAGCAAATAAGTCAACAATAATAATATTATTGGCTTATGGATAAAGTAAAAAAAGGATTAGTCAGTTTATTCAAAACTAACATCCAAAAGAGTGCAGTCTTGGGGAAAAAAAAAGATATAGACCAAAGAAAAAGATGATCCAGTGAAGAGGTGCAAAAACACATAAAAGAATAGCTGAAGGTTTTAAACCTAATTTCACATAAATAGGTGAATTGATACATAAGTTTTGCTTAGGCTAAACATGTGATTATTATAATTTTTGCAAATTAAAGGATAATACTAATTAACAGTCAAAGTTGTAATAACAGAATTTAAATTAAATTTAGGTTTCAAAAAATATAATAAAATAATATAATCAGTATTTAACCAATTAAATAACATAATACAATAGAAAAAATTTTCTCAATATAATATTTTTTCTAAAAATGAAATACATTTTTTAAATACATGTTTCAAAAGTGTAGTAGAATGCTAGAAATACTTATACAGAAATTTTAAAATTTTCTATAAAAATTGCCATCAATGATTTATTTTCTATGTAAATAAAGCAAATAACACTTTTTATATCAATTTCAATAAATTAACCATACATTTATAGCTAAAGTAAAAAATCATAGGGAATTGATTTAGGAATACTAAGTAAACAAATATTCGACTTAAGGTTTTATGATAGTGACATATCAAGAAGTTATTTAGGGACTCTAATAAATAAATTTTCCACAGATGTTTAGAGTACCTTTTTTTACATGCCTCATTGAATAATTACAATTCTTTGCTAATAGTTGCTTTGTAATAATAAGTTTTCAATATTTTTTTTAAATTCCTAAACACATTGTGGCCACAAAATTTAAACAATAAAATTTGAATAAAGAGTTTTAAATTATTGAAAAATTTGACTTTAACAATAATATTCAGGTAGTTTTTAAGCCTTTTTATTTTTCAAAATTGTATCATTTGAATAGAATAAAACAATATAAAAGTAATTATGTAAATTACAAACAAAAAGTAAATAAACAAAAAAAGTAACCAAAAGTTTTAAAAAACCCTGGAAATCTTTAAATTAAAAAAACCATTATAAATCGGGCACAGTTAATATACAGATATGCTAAAATTTGTAAAACTTAGTAACTATAAAATTATTAAAAAAACATAACAAAGAAAAATCTTTTGCTTTTTAGAACTAAAAGTCCTGCAAATTTAGATTAGTTTCTGGCAAAATACCAACCTCAGTTGATGTACACACTAATGGCTAATTTCAGCAGTATGTCTTTAACAATGTTTCATGCAAAGTGAAGAGCAAAAAATATTTGTATACTTTGTGTAATAAAAACAATTAAATATTTCTCATACTTATGTTTTGAATAAACTAAAAAACTATTTTTATGTTTTAAATACTTTTAGTATTATATACATTTCTAATAGTCGATTTTTATTTAGCAAAATATTTACAAAGATTAAATTTAAGATTAGTTTTAAATACCTTAAAACTAATATTAATATAGACCCTATCCAAAGTAATTTAAAATTTTCCACAACCAAAGAGAATTTTGATCTTTGCAGAAATTGTTTTCGATTTATAGAAAAAGAAGTTAAACATACTTGCACAAAGTTAGTCAAGCAAAGGAATTTCATACATATTGTATAACCCACCTCACCTGTGACTAAAGGAAAAGTTTTGTCAACAACTATCAACAATTAGTAACTAACAATACAGAAATAAAACTGTATAGTACACAATCTATACAATGTATACTACAGAATTCAAAAAGTATCTTATTTATTAAAAAAATTTATTATTTTTAACATGTTTTTATAACTTACTAGTGACTATAAGTTGCTAGAGATTGGCCAATATCTATGAATGAATTGGGGAAGAAAATCTGCTGAGACTTTTGTCTGAACTTGTATTCTTGTGAAACTACCTTTACAAAAATATTTCATGGAATTCCATCAGTAAACCATGGTTTTCCTATTTAAATTGAAATTCCAAATTCCATACAATGCATCACATTTAATATGATTTGAACTAATATTCAATATTAGTTCTGTTAAGTTGTTTTTGTCTTTTTGTTGATGCAACCATTCTAGTCAGGATTTAAAGGGTGTTTTTTTTAGAGGTATAGAATTTTAAGTTGGCATTACTGTTCAAGATGGCGACCGATTTAACAGGGGACAAGTGATTTATTCTCAGTTTGGTTTGGCAATTCATCATGAATAGACTCACGCCTGAACAACGCTTGCAAATAGTTCAATTTTATTTCGAAAATAATGGTTCTGTGCGGAATACGTATCGCGCTCTACGTCCATTTTATCCTTGACAAAATCATCCATCAGAGCAGTTAATTCGATTAACCATGGAACGTTTTCGCACCACGTTTACTCTTATTGATAACTCGCATCCCCAGAGACGCCGTACGGTGCGTACAGAAGAAGCTATTGCTACTGTAGAGCGTAGCATTGCGGAAGACCCGAATGAGTCTATCTGCCATCGAGCACAGGAATTGGATCTGTGTCCATCCAGTGTATGGAAGATTTTGCGGAAGGATCTTGGTATGCGTGCTTACAAAATCCAACTCGTGCAAGAATTGAAGCCAAACGATCATCAAGCAAGGCGTAGATTCGTCGAATGGGCCCAAAACGAGATTGCCGTTGTTCCCGATTTTCAAAAGCGAATTTTCTTTAGCGATGAAGCGCACTTCTGGTTGAATGGTTACGTCAACAAACAAAACTGCCGCATTTGGAGTGAAGATAATCTTCAAGTGTATGTCAAAACACCGTTACATCCAGAAAAAATGACTGTTTGGTGCGCTTTATGGGCTGGTAGAATCATTGGTCCGTACTTCTTCAAAAATGATGATGACCAGAACATTACAGTCAATGGTGATAGGTATAGAGCCATGATTACAAACTTTTTCATTCCTGAATTGAACAACCATGATGTCCAGGAGCTGTGGTTTCAACAAGACGGCGCAACATGTCATACAGCTCGTGCCACAATCGATTTATTGAAAGACACGTTTGGTGACCGCCTAATTTCATGTTTTGGACCTGTGAATTGGCCTCCAAGATCTTGTGATTTAATAAATGTAAGATCACAGATAAAAGCAATGTTTATAAATAATATACTATTATTTATTAAAATACAATTATTTTTAAATGTTTGTATTTAATTAATGTGAAAAGCTTGTCTAAAGTAAAAATTAATTAATTTATGCACACACTTATTATATTTATTACGGTCTTACATTACTATACTTAATAAGTTACATATTTATTATATTTATTATCTAATAAATATAACTTTTTTTTTCAGTTTCAACAACATGTTTCGATTGTACAATAATCGTTTTCAAGTATAAAACTATTAAGTACAAAAACTATTTAATATTTAGTGAAAACAGACATTAATTTTATTTGTTAGTCAAACAAAAGAAAATTTGAAAGGTGTGAAAACCTACATCATAGAATTATGGAAAATGTAGATAATCAGTATAATACTACGTCATTGATTAATAGAAAATTCGATTAGAGCTGGAGTCATAGCTTATAATTAAAAACCTGTTTATTAAGATCAGGTTTTTCCCACAGAACATGTAATGCTTCTTTGATTTTTAACTGATGCCAAGTTTGGGTGCAGCCTAATACTGAAAAAGAGTCTTTATTAGCTACATGAAAGCAACTAGTTTTTGAACAAATATGTTGATTTATATGAGGAGTTTTTTGCAATTTATAATTTATCATAAATATAATAATTTATATTTATTATATTTTAAATAGTAAAGTAAAAATATAATAAATTTTTGAATTTAATAGTGTGTGCATAAGTCCTTTCATTTTAACTTTATCATTTTATTTAAATTACTGCATTATAAGCAGGCAAGTTTGACTAGCAATAGAAATAATGTTTTACATCTGTCAGATGGAATGGACAAAGAAGTGAGCTTTATTTAAATTACCATTTATAAGTACAAATATATTTGTTGCTGCTTTAATCTATATAAATGTTATCAACATACAGGTAACATTTATATATTTGCATAAATCTTTTCATTTTAACTTTATCATTTCATTTAAATTACAACATTATCGACAGACAGGCTTGACTGGTGAAATAATATTTTACATCATGCAGATAGGATGATGTACAACATGAGGTTTGCAGGATTCAACAAGATTTATATTTTATTTTGTTTATTGATTTTATACCTCGAAAGGGATCCCCCATAGATTAAGAGAATTCAACAATATTAATGACTTGTGTGATAAATTTCGCGTATATGGTTTTATATGACAACTAAAATAACAATAGATTTCAAAAAACTTGAGAACAAAAATGCTATTTTACCATGGTAAACCCCTGGAATTTCCATTGGTATTTGGAGCACTTTTCCATGGAAAACTCATAGTTTTTCCATGGAAAACCCATGGTTTTTCCCTAGAAAATCCATGGAAATGTGTTTTAAATACCCATGGAAATTCCATAATTTTTCCATGGGTTTTTTCATAGATTTCATAGAAGTCAGGTCAGATTATACTGCTACTGGTAACATGTAACCCAGTACAACCTGCTTCATGTCCCACTGCCTTATAGGATAGGCTTTTTTAGGCAAAGGCTAGAAGAAACCAACTGCAACTTAAAACACCCACTGGCTTGGGGCTCTTGGTTGAGTAAAGGCTGGAGATAGTAAGTGACTGGGGTTGATATTTGACTGGGGCCGGGTTTGATAAAATATATAGCCAGGGCCAGGGCTGGGGCCGGATTTGTGACCGGAGCTGCATAAACATTTATATATAATAAAGTATATTTTTTTAATTCAAAATTCATGTTATATTTTGTATATATATATGCATATATAAACATCATTATGATCAAAATGATCATCCTAATCATCATTATTATCATGATCATCATCATCATTATTATCGTCAATATCATGATCATCATCAACAGCATAAAAGAGGAAGGCTAAAGCTTGATGATGATGATCATCATCATCATCACCATGATGATGATGATGATCATCATCATCAGGCTTTAGCCTTTCTCTCTTATGCTGTCTTTCTAATATAAACAATCTAGAGCATTTTTTTTTCCTAAATCTCATTCATTCAATATGTACGGCACTCTCTTTAAAATGTCTTACTTCTACCACTTCCATTTTCTACAGAAGCTGCTACCTCTCTACATGCTGATACCTAAATTACTTTATTCTTTTCTTACAAATGTTGTTAATTACATTTTTTCAAATCTGTATAGGATTATGCCTCCTTTTTCTTGTCTTGCTAGAGTCACACCACACATCTATCCGATCATCTTCTCTTTCGACAAATACTACAGCATAAAAAGACCAAAGTTTATATAACAATGAAAGGGCATTATATGCCAGAATCTAAATAAATAGCAAACAGATATGCTTATATCCATAATATGTATGCATAAAGTGCATCTTGGAAGCTTATATTCCTTCTAGTATAAAATCTCTCTTAAGAACAAGTGCCCTTTTATTATGGCAAGAAGTCAATGTAAAAAGTCCTGTCTGATGTTAAGCTCTTACTTCTCCCTAGAATAAAGCAGAGTTATTTGCAAAGAAATCTTACTCTAATTTGATTCTTGAATATAATAGCTATACTCTTCCTGACAGTTAAACAGATTAACCCATTATTAAACATTGAAATCACTCTGGCTTCCAATACTAAAATACAATTTGTGCTACTGACAAGTTACTACTGTGCTACTGATTTCTTAAAAAAGTGTTCTTCAGAACTTTCTCCAATATTTGCCAAACTTTTACAAAGTGCTAAATAAGTGGTTCTAATTTTTCAAAACTCTATAAAACGCTTTGACCTCTCCAACTATCCTATGATTAGTCTTCACTCTGTTATTAGTTTCTTCACATAAAGGTTTCGACATTATTAAATTATTTCTTACTAACTGCAGTAATAAAGTTATTCTTGAAGGCTTTATTTCAAGTAACTTATATAGATACCACAAGGCTCTATCTTTGCTCCTGTATTATTTCTTATCTGCAATAACGATCTTCTCTATTTGCTGATGACTCAACTTTATGCTCTTGTCTTGACCAAAAATCTTCACTTTTAAATTACTTAGAACAAGCAGCTGATTTTAAAATTAATCTCTCTTCTGTAACAGCCTAAGGTTTACAGTGACTTATGGATTTTAATTCAAGACTTAAAATCCACAATTTTTGTTAGCCAACAAATCT
This sequence comes from Hydra vulgaris, assembly GCF_038396675.1. NCBI lineage: Eukaryota > Metazoa > Cnidaria > Hydrozoa > Anthoathecata > Hydridae > Hydra > Hydra vulgaris. The sequence continues at coordinate 61,304,713 of NC_088922.1, read as the reverse complement.
CATTTATTTACTGCAAAAAAATATTGTAATATTGATGGCATTCTTATATTGACAAATAACAACCCTCTTACCCACAGACAAAGTCTAAAAGCACATCGTAAATGTAATTAGACCTGGTTTATCTGCCAAGCTTGAGCCACTCTCCCATTGTTATAAGGTTGCATTTCTTTCTTTTTTCTACTAATACAATAATGATCAATGCTCAAACAAGCTATTATTTCTATAACGATAAACTCATTCTTGCTTGGCTATTTATTCAACAAGTTGCATCCTTCTACTGTATCAATCGCTTCATGCTTTAAAAACTTTTATTAATCCAGTTTTTTTCCATGAACATCAAAAAAACCTTATAACTCATTCCCATCTTCATGTTTACTTTTTTTATACAACTTACAACTTTTTAAACCCTCATTTATACTTTCCTTGTATTTTAACACTATCTCTATCTAGTAAGTGACTCGGGGCCCCGGTCACTTACTAGATAGAGATAGAGTCTCAATAAAAATACTAACTTTGGGCAGATGCTTAATGCACCTGGCTACTGTCTTGTAGAAGGCCTACTAGGCAAAAACTTAAGGGATAAACAGATTCTATCTGTTGACCAGCCTCACACCCCTTCTTCATCTATTAGGTTGGCGCAGATGTATTTATAATATATTGTTTCCAGTTTAAGATGTTGAATGCTGGATCTTCTTGACTCAATGCATGGGTTTTGCCCGTGTCTCTGTTTTTATGACCAGGCAACTCATTCTATTATCTCCTAATGAGGGTACAGCTCTAAAACTCAGTTTTATGGTCTTGAGGGCAGCTAGTAGTCAGGTTTCCCGAACTCTGTGGTAGCTCTCAGAGAGGCTGATTCCATCAATAGCTGAAAACTACCAAAGTATTAACAGTGCTAAAATGTGCATGGATGGTGTCCCTGTTTGTACTTTTGGTGTGCATTACCAAGGCCACATTTGAAGCCCATTGTTACAGCTTAGCGTTGATTAATAGTAATGAGGCTTGGGCTATTAAACAGTGTACTAAGTACTATCTATGCTTTAAGTCAAGTTCTTTAACAAATTTAGGTATGAGCAAAGTACCAAAAACTATAAAACACAAAAAACCATCATCATCACCAAGTTCTCTAAACCTAATCATTCACTAATATTCATGGTCTTCAAAGTAACTTTTCTTCTGTTAAGTCTTATCTCTTGCAAAGTTTACCAGACCTATTTGCTCTTTGCAAGACTAATTTGAGTTCGGCTGTCTCATCTTGTGATCTTGGTGTTGATGGTTATCTCCTTTAACCCATAAAGACTCCAACTCTTTGTTTTATATCGCTCTCCTTCATCTCAAGACTGCACTCTTTTTGATGTGATTTCCAATCAAATTGAGCAATCCCTTTCTCTTTATCTATTAGCCAATATCATTGCTGTTGGTGACTTTAATACTCATTACACTGAATGGCTTGGCTCTAGTGTCAGTGACTCTGCAGGCATTAAGTCTCACAACTTTTGCTTTTCTCAATCTCTAACTCAAATATTCAACTTCTCAACTTGCTTTCCTAACAACCCGAACCCTTTCAATTTACCTTCTCTACTCGATTTATGTCTTGTTTCTGATCCTAGTCAGTACTCAGTTTCTCCACATTCACCCTAAGGTGCTTCTGATCATGGTTGATCTCTCTAAAACTATTTTCTCATTTTTTTTCATCATCAGAATCCCCTCTATCATTGTACCTCTTACAACTTCTTTAAAGCTGACTGGGACTCTTTCTGTGATTTCCTTCATGATGGCCCTTGGGTAGAAATCTTTCGTCTTGCTGCTGACAGATGTGTTTCTGACATATCTTCTTGGATTCAGGCTGGGATGGAATCTTTTATTCCCTCTCAACAGGTTGATCCATTGCTTGATATTTGTGTCACTCCAACTTCTGTATCTAAAGTGATTTCCTGGTATGCTGCCTGGACCACAAGCTGTAGACTCTTCTACAGCTTGTGGTCCAGACAGCATACCTGTAATAGTCTTGCAATAGTGTTCTCCAGAGCTGTCGTCTAAACTTTCAAAACTATTTAACAAGTGCTTATCAAAGTCTTGTTTTCCAGCCTGCTGGAAAGCGGCATCTGTTATCCTTATTTTCAAAAACTCTAGAGAGTGATCTGACTTGTCTAACTACTGCCCTTTTATTCTTCTTTTAATCATAAGCAAGGCTTTTGAGTCTTTGATTAACAAACACTTAATCTCTTAATTTTGAACCTATTAACTTATTTTCTGATTATTCATATGGATTTCAATCTTCTTGTTTTACTGCTGATTTGTTAATAGTAATAACTGATAGGTTTTCTTGTGCATTAGATAGAGGTGGAGAGGTTAAGGTTATCACTCTTGATATTTCTAAAGCTATTAATAAAGTTTGGCATGCTGGTCTTCTCCATAAGCTTTCTTCCTACAGTGTATCAGGTAACATCTTTAAGATTACTGAATCCTTCCTTTCCAATCGAAGTATCAAAGTTGTACTCAATGGACAGCACTCTTCTTCATATCCTGTATTTTTAGGAGTTCCTAAAGGTTCTATTCTTGGCCCTATACTCTTTTTAATTGACATTTATGATCTTCCAGATATTCTCACATCTAAGGTGGCATTGTTCTCTGATGATACTACCATTTATTTTTGTCTTGATAAGAAGCCAACACCCTCAAATTGCTTGAAGGGGGCATTTGAGCTTGAAAAGGATCTCACTTTTGCTACAGCATGGGGCTCACAGTGGCTGGTGAACTTTAATTCAGATAAAATGAATCGATGAGTCATCTACCCTTAATCTTTTAGGATTAACTCTTACTTCCAATCTTTCTTGGAAGCCATATATCTAATCTGCTGGTTGCATCTCTTTATTGTGCTCGCCATTTTCTTACTCCGGATTCTATTCTCTACCTTTATAAACCTAAAATCTGTCCTTGTATGCAATACTGTTGCCATATCTGGGGCAAATCTAATAATCATGCCTTTCTCTTTTAGACAAGGTGCAAAAACGCATTGTAAACATAGTTGGACCTTCTCTTGCAGCCAATCTTCAACTATTATTACATCATCATGTTGCTTCTCTTTCTCTTTCCTATAAATACTATAATGGGTACTGCTCTAAAGAGCTAGCGTTTCTTGTGCCATCTACTAAAATTCATTCTTGTGTTACTCGTCATTTAATTAAGTCTCATCCTTTTTTCTGTGACTATTCCTAAGTGCTCCAAAAATTCTTATTTGTCTAGTTTTTTTCATCGAATATTAGTTCTTTGGAATTCGCTTTCTTCATCTTGCTTTCCTGATTCATATAATTTGCAATCTTTTTTTTGTCTGTAAATTATTATCTTGCTCTATAAACATTATCTTTTCTCTTCCAGTAACTTCCAACTCTAATAGTGGTTGCTTGCAGCCTCGTTGAAAGTGAAGATGTTAAAAAAAACAAAATTTCTGTACGGGTTCCTCATCCCTCCCAATTAAAAAAAACTTACTCTAACAATCAAAGAAATGATATATCACCATTTGATTCCCTAACTGGAGTTTAATGGTGGGTGAAGGGGGCACTAGTTTCTAGTCTCTCAGGTAAGTTTTGTAAAAAGCTATCAAAGATTAATTAAACTTATATGGTTTTAGAATGTACAAATGAATTGCTTTAAAAATAAAATAAAATACTCATGGGATATGATGCAATGTCCAAGGTGATCTTCAGAGTACTGTATCAACATTTGTGTTATTTCATAATTTATCGCATCATTATGTTCTGGTTGCAAATTGTATTTGCCATATACATGGGAAATAAAAACCCATTATTATTCAAAGAAATAAAAAAAATACAGCATATATTGTATACATAAATGAATTTATTAAATTGTAATTTGTTGTATTGGTAAGAATGCTAGCCATTTTTCCAGAGGGCCTAAGCTGTTGAATTATAAAATAGAAGGATAAAGATAGTTGAATATATAATTATCACTATTTTAAATTTTTATCAGACCTCTGAAGTGGTCTGTTAAAAATCTAAAAGATTGATAATTATATTTATTAATACAACAGAGTATAGAAGCTTAATATTAATTAGCGCTAAATGACACAAACAACTCTAACTCTCGATGTTACTAGCTAAACTAATAGTTTTTTCTCTGCCAATCAATATCTATAAATATATCATAATTTATGACCAGAATATTCAAATCAAGTTAATAAAAATAAAGAATTGAATATAATACTTTGTTTTTTTAGTTTCAATTTTTTTTTTTTAATAACTCCGAAAACTCAACTCTATAACTCCGAAACACGAACCTTGACAAACGAGGCCGCTGTGCGGAGAAACAACTTGAGCGCGGTACTACCAGGGATATGGTGGGAATCAAACTCGGAACCTCTAGCTTATGAAGCGAGCATTCTACCACTACACCACTACCACATTAAAAATTTACCTCCCAAAGACCATGAAGGGCACTACAACCAAAGAGGATACTTTAGTTATCGTTACAACCCTTTATCAACTTTATAACTCAAAAACACGAATCTTGACGAACAAGGCCGCTGTGCGGAGAGACAAGTTGAGCGCAGTACTACCAGGGTTATGGTGGGGATTGAATTCAGAACTTCTCGCTTATGAGGCAAGTGCTCTACGACCACTACCCCATCAGGTCTTGTTAAGAAGTATTAAACTACTTGAATTTTACATACCTAATGGTAATTTCACGTACACATTACTCAATTTATGTTAGGCAAAAACTTTTTTTAACCAGTTTCTTTAAACAGTCTTTTAGCACAGTTTATGCAGTAAGCATTAAGCTGTAACTATTTGTTGCAAATAACATTTGTGGAATATTTATTTTATTAGATGAAAAAAACAGATAAATAATTATTTTTCTATTTTCTATTTAAAAAAAAAATATTGTTTTTAATTTATTTTATAAAATTTAAATTAAATTTATTATTAACTAAATTAAATATAAATTTATTTTATTAATTTTAATTAAAATTCTTTTAAAAATTTTAAAATGCTTCGTTATACAATTTTTTATTACTGCTAAAATTTTAAAACTATGCTTAAGTAAAAAAAAAATTGATAAATTTAATTCAAGTTACTTTAAAATGTTCGTATTGCATGTAACTTTATTTTTCATATCAGTTTTGAAATTGCTTTTTAACAAGTTTTTTCTTTATCATTAATTTTTTGAATTGATCATAGACTGAATGTCAATTAAAAATGATTTACTAGTTTATGAGTAGTAACCAAAGATTTTGTTAAAGCCAAAATGTGAAAAAAAAAAAGTTGATAGTTTTTATTTATTAATGACTGTTAAAGTGAAAAACTTTAATATATTTAACGACATTTTTTTTCTCAAAGGTAAGTTCTGGCTCAAAAAAAAAATACTGGTCTGATTAATGCGCTTTTGTAGTTAATAAATGACATCAATACAAAAACGTTCTTTTAAACTCGAGTTATAAATATTATTGATTTTCCCTTTACCATTAAATTTTATGTAGAAGAATTTCATTATTTTTTTATAAAACAAACCAAACTTGTATAACCAAACAAAAATAAAATAAGACTAATACCAATTATACCAGTGCTATAAATATAAGATTTGTAAATTTCAAAATTATAATAAATTTTGTTAAAAACAAGTTCTGCTAATAACATCTTAAAGCCAAAAATACTATTATTTTTTCTGGATTTAGTAAGAAATAGTGAAAATACATTAGGTTTCATGGTAAATAAAAACATAATATTTTAAGGGAAATAAAAAAAGAACAAAGCAGAAAAGCAGTAATCTTTATTTTATTTAATTTTTATTTTCTCAAAAGCCAGTTGAACTAAAATGTTTTAGATAACGCAAACAAAGGGGAAAACTCAATCTAATTGTGTAGTTGTGTAAATTGTTTAAAAAACTCTGCAGTAAGTACATTTAAATCCCTTTAAGAAATTCAACCATAAATAAGTGTCCCCTCTTTTAAAAAAAATATAATCATAAAATTAATATTTTAAAGAACAAAAAATAAGTTTAAATAAGTATATTATATAATAAAGAAATTTTTTTTTTTAAACAACTTTAAATTTTATTTATAACTTTTTCTATAACAATATTGTTTAATTTAAAGATATTTCATAAAGATAAAGACTTATAACAATTTTTAATGTGGTTTGAAATTTAATTACAATGAGGTATTCAAAAATATGCAACTAACAAAATGAACTTTTATTGATGTAAATATCTTTATTGAGTAAAGTAAGATTTATTCACATTATGCTTTTCCGCTATGCAACAAAATCTCATAACAAGGCTTGACGCATATTACCAATCAATTATTTAGGGATAGGCACATTGAGTAATAAATGATTTAGCGATAGAAGCAGTGAAGCGTACATGCAACAACTAATTTAGCCCTAGACACATCAGGGTATACTTATTTATATGGCTATATAAATGTAAATATATATTATATTTATATGGCTATATAAATCAACTGATTTAAATAGCCATAGATGCTGCAGAGTGTACATATATTGACTGAGAATTTTGGCTTGGGCAGACAGTTAATAGATTTAATAAAATTTTTTAATAAATTTTGAAGTTTTTCATGGTTTTTATTATAAAAACTCGTAATAGTAATATACTGCTTTCTAAATAAAAATTAGGAATATAATAAGAAAGAGCAAAAACATTTACGAAGATAATAATGTGTTTAAATCACTTTAAATACATTAACTTAATATTTAAAAAAAAAATGAAAGCCCTTAGAAAAAAATACCTTTAAAATTAATTATTAATACCATATTTTTAATTAACTAAATTGATGAAAATATAGTTTTTTTTAAAAAAAAAATTCAAGAAGTTCAAAAAAATAAAGTACCATAATAGGGTTAGTTTGATGAAGAGGAAGTATGAGACAAAAGTTTTAGTGAAACCATGGCATGTTATATATATGTATATATATATATATATATATATATATATATATATATATATATATATATATATATATATATATATATATATATATATATATGTATGTATATATATATATATATATATATATGTATGTATGTATGTATGTATGTATGTATGTATGTATGTATGTATGTAGGTACGTACGTACGTAAGTATGTATGTATGTATGTATGTATGTATGTATGTATGTATGTATGTATGAATGTATGTATGTATGTATGTATGTATGTATGTATGTATGTATGTATGTATGTATGTATGTATGTATGTATGTATGTATGTATGTATGTATGTATATATATATATATATATATCTAATATATATTTACCCAGATGACTGATTCCCTAATTCCCTGATTTTCTGATAGTGCAACACTGACATAACGCTTACGTATTAATCATGTGGAAGTTATTTTATTTTAAAGTGCATTAATTACTTAAAAAATATCATATGTCAAAACAAATTTATTCTATTTAAACTTTATTATCTTATTGAATAACAATATTGTGTGGTGTAATGGTTACTAGTTTGATCAAGGTGCCTGCGCTCCGGGTTCAATTCCTAATGGAGTCTATTTTCGTTTTTTTTAAATTTTTTTATTAACTAATTGATGCTAATATATTAATAATAACAAATATTAATATAATAAAAGACACGGCAATTAATAAATAGTTGAGTAATTCAGTTAACAAATAACATAAATATGCGTAAATAGTCTTGCTTTAAAAAAAAATGTTATCGTTAATGCTCTTACTCTTGAGTCCTTAACACAGGGGGGCAGGGGGGATAAAAGGAGGGGGTGGGAATTTTAGTCTAGATCTAATTAATGGGGGATGGGGGGGGGGAGGGGGTTTAATAAAATGGGGAGTGGGAATTATTTTTGATACAATATGAGTATTTTTTATAAAAAAATTTAGTTTATAAATCCAAACTAATGATTTTTAAGAAAATATGCTTTAATTCTAAAAAACTATTTAATTCTAACATGGCTTGCGGTCAAATGCGCATTTTCGAACAGCTGTTTTAGCATAATTTCAATAGGATTTAATTTGCTGAATCGAGATTTACCAGGTTGTTGATTTTAAAAACCTGTTTATATGGAAAGTTTTTGTTTATATTGATGAATGAAAGAATTATTTCTCATTTTATATATATATGTATATATATATATATATATATATATATATATATATATATATATATATTTATATACATATATATATATATATATATATATATATATATATATATAAAATGAGAAATAATTCTCATAAAATGAGAATTATTTCTCATTTTATATGTATATATATGTATATATATATATATATATATATATATATATATATATATATATATATATATATATATATATATAAAAGATTTATTTATTTTCATCAGCTTCACTTCACTTCTCAAAATAAATATCATTTATAAATATATATATATAATATATATATATATATCTGTGTGTGTGTGTGTGTGTGTGTGTGTGTGTGTGTGTGTGTGTGTGTGTGTGTGTGTGTGTGTGTGTGTGTGTGTGTGTGTGTGTGTGTTAAGGACACACACACAAATATATAAATTAGTAAAAACACTTAAATAATTTTTGTTTTCAACAACTTGTTTCTCCATTAGTAGGTTTATCAGGAAGTTTCCTGATGAAACAAGTTGTTGAAGACAACTTTTTTGATCAGGAAAGTGTTTTTACTAATTTATTATTGCTCTGTTCATTAAAAACATTGAGCACTCTATTTGTGGAATACACTAACATAATTGATTTTCATTTTAAATTTTAACTATTCAGTATAAGTTACCTTATAAGCATATCTAGTTTCTTAAAAACAATATGATTAACCCATGGTGTAAACAAAGAAATAAAGTCTTCTAATAAAACCTCAAAGAAAATAAATGTTTTAATAAAATTTCATAGTTAAAAGTTTGTAAAAAAAATAATGTATTTAAAGTTATACTCACTAAAAACAATGAACTTGATAAATTTGAAAAATAACTACTGGAGTAGTACCCATTAGCATCAAAAAGACAGTCAAATATTAGCTTGTCACACAGTATTTTAAACATTTTATTCAAATCTTCTTTATAATTTTCGTATTTATTTACTTCTGTAGTGCATTTCTCATGCTGAACAGATTTCAATTTTCCATTTACTTTTGAATCGATTCTCAGACCAAATTGAAGGGCGTCTTCAAAAAAACACAATCCTTGTTTGTAAGAATAAACGAGTACCTCCACAACTAAGTCCTAATGATAAATCAATTTAATGCACTGTGAAATGTTTATATATAGATTTATCTCTACAACTATATATGCATGTTTAGATAAGCAGTGTGATGCCACACTGAAATAGCCTTCTGCCAGGGGCATTGGTACATATATATAAACTTTTTTTAAACATCTTCGCTTCCAACTAGGCTGCAAGCAACCACTAATTTAAGTTGGAAGTTACTGGAAGAGAAAAGATGAAGATTGTAGAGCAAGATAACGATTGACGGACGACTTAAAGGATTGCAAATTATTTGAATCAGGAAAGCAAGATGAAGGAAGCGTATATATATGTTTAGGTATATATATAAATGTTTATATATGTTTATGTATATATATAAATATATATACATATATAAAAAAATATATACAAATATATAAAAATATATATATAAATATATATTATATATAAATATATATTACATATAAATATATATCATATATAAATATATATTATATATATATATATATATATATATATATATATATTATATATATATATATATATATATATATATATATATATATGTATATATATATATAACACACTACTGTTCATAATTATTTGAATGACATTAACTATTTTTAAAAATGCAATTTTTTATTAAAATATTTTTTATGTTTATACAATAAAGTTATTAGGTAATTTAAAAAACATAGAAGTATTTTGATTAAAATGCTTTGATAAAAATCATAAAAATCATATAAATGCTTAAGTGGGCAAAATTACAATAAAATGCATCATCAATGACTGTAAATGCGGAGCAACATGTCAAAGTTTTAAATCTTTAGTTTCAAAAGAAGATTGTTTGTCTGAAAAAATATCGTTGAATGTATGATAAAATAGTGTGTATGGTTGACTGTAATATATGGTGGTTGGAATGCTATAGGTGACAATAAAAACTGAGGGTGTAATGACAAAAGTAGTTTACTGGGACACTTAAAAAGTCATGCTATATCTCTGAAAAGTTAGATTAATGGTAAGCCATTTTTTTTAAAGATAAAAAATGACTTAAAGCCTAAATCCAGAACATATTCTTCAGAACATTGTATAAGTTATTTGACTGAGTTAGAGAATCATCAAATATTGAATAAAATGATTTAGCCTCTCCAATCTCAAGATCTCTCTCCCATCAGATTTTTATTGGAGGAACTAAAAGTAATGTCAAAAACTAATGCCTAATAATGCATAAGATGTGGAAAAAACTTATTAATTAGTGGCATAAAATTAATTTTGACATATCGGATAAGTCGTCAAGTAGAACGCCAAAAATATTTATGGTGGTTATTTTCGCTAAGGGTGCTTAATAATTAAGTAAATTATAAACTAATCTAATGAGACTTTATATTACTTTTTTGGTAAACCTAGTAAATAGAAAGATAACATATAATTCATGTAGATTTTGTTTTTAGTTTTGCTCCCAATAGTAAATAAAAATTTTATATTCTAAATCGAACAATATGACCATTCAAATAATTATGGATGGTAGTATATATATATATATATATTAAATATATATATATATATATATATATATATATATATATATATTTATATACTATATATACATATATATACATATAAAGGAGAAATATATGTATGTATATATATATATATATATATATATATATATATATATATATATATATATATATATATATATATATATATATATATATATAGTCTTCTCGGTTGAGCCAGGGCTTTTGCGCTCAAGTCATTTTGCGCTTGCCAAAAAAATAAAAGCATTTTTTTAAATTGCAACTAATCTTTTTTGTTCATAAAATACTTTTATAAAGTCGTAAAAATATAAATATTTTTGAATTATTATATTTAGAACTTAAATAAAACATTTAATTGTGGCTTTTATTTTAATTACTTTATCTACATTTAAATTTTATGTTCCTTTTGCCGGGTTTTTTTAGTTACTTCATTAAGAACTTAAATAAAACGTTAGTTTTTACATTTTTATTTTAACTAGTTTGTTTAGTATTAGAAACATTTTTTATTTTTTTGCTATGTTTTTTTCCTTCATCATTTTATCTAAAATTAAATAAAACATTCGCTTTGCCTGATTTTTTAAATTATTCTATTTAAAATTAAAAAAAAACATTTGTTTTTCCATTTTTATTTTAATTGCCTTGTTTAATATTTATATTAACTGCTTTTTAATTTTTATTTTTATGCCTATTACCTAGAAGTTAAGTAATACAATTATTTTGCAGGTGTTTTTTTATTTTAATTTAAATAGCAGAAAAAGATTAATTTTTTAAATCGCGCAACCTAAAAATGACCCTATGGCCAGTGCTTTTTTGTGCACTGGCATTAAATATCAAACAGAGAAGACTATATATATATATATATATATATATATATATATATATATATATATATATATATATATATATATATATATATATATATATATATATATATATATATATATATATAAATATATATATATATATATATATATATATATATATATATATATATATATGTATATGTATTTATTTGTATATATACATTATTGATGATATATATATATATACATATATATATATATACATCTTTGGTATATGTATATATATATATTCTTTTGTTGAATTTAGACATCATGTATGAAAGTATGTAAATTATTATTTTATAAACATCAAAAAATATTTATATATAATATAAATTATTATTATTACTATTATTATTATATAAAATAAATATATATATATTATTTTTATTATTATTATTATTATTTTATAAGCATCAATAAAAACGAATTTCTCTCAATACTAAAGTTATTTTTTTAAAGAACTTTTTGCTGGATTGTTGTGACCAGCATCTTCAGCTTAAAAGTATACATAAAATAGAACTGCCATTTTAAAAATAAGATATAAACAAAAAAAAAAAATTTTTAGGCTAAAGACGCTGGTCACAACAATCCAGCAAAAATTTCTTTTAAAAAATAAATTTAGTATTGAGAGAAATTTGTTTTTATTGATGCTTATAAAATAATAACAATAATAATAATAATAATAATAATAATAATAATATATATATACATGTATGTATATGTATATATATATATATATATATATATATATATATATATATATATATATATATATATATATATATATATATATATATATATATATACACACACACACATATCCGTCCAAACCATGAAAAGATGGACAATTAACTTTAAAAATTATACATGTATATATTTGTATGGTTGGGCATAGTAAATGTACACACATTTTAAACACAATTTACATCAACTGAGGTTTCTGATTGGACAGACAATCTTTTAAATTAAAAGAAAAATTTTTCTCATATATTTAACTTTATTCCGACCTTTTTAATTTTAAACAATTTTACAAGAATTTAAATTTTGATTTAAAATTTTACATAAAGTTAAGAATTATTGTAAATAAATTTTATTTTTTACTTTTTTTGTAAACAGGAAGTTACAGTAAATGTAAATTAAACGTTTTAACTCTTCCATAATTTCATTTTAAAAATAGCATTAAAAAAAAAGATTAAAACTAGTTAGATTTAAAACTAGTTACATTACTATGATTATGCAATAATATTGAACACTAAATATTCAAATCAAGAATTCTTACATTTTCTCTTTGATCATGTAAAATTGCTGCTTGAAGGTGATCTCTCAGTGTTGCTAATAACTTATCAGCTGATTTTCTGGTCTTAAAAATGACATGAAAATCAATTCAAAATTAAATATTTCAATAATGAAAAACAAAATAGATATATTTTAGTAAAATAAATACTTGTGAGAGTATTTTAAAATGATCATAATACTAAATTACTATTGAAATTTGTTTTGCTGCTTAACAGTTTTATTCATCAAAATAAAATGGCGTGGAGCTAGTTGATCTATTTGACCACATCTCTAAACCAATTTACTTGATTCTTACAAGTTTGTAATGTCATGGCATGGCAACTAAATATTTTAGTAAAACATGAATTTGTTAGAGCCATAAATATGTTTTATAGACAAACTTAACTTGTTCCTTACTCGCCCGTGGCCAAGAAAAAATTATATGCCCCCTCAAACCTATAACTTTGGTTCATTCATTCAGAGTCTTGATGACTTAAACTATTTTGTGAAGAAAAAAGTTGCTCAACACATAAAGGTTGTAAAATAATGTTAAGCATTATGATTTGCTATATGTAAGCAATTAATGGGTTGTTAAAAACCTGTTAAAATTATGAATTGCTATTACTCCCTTATTTTTAGGTTACAAATTAAACAGAAATTTTTTATATAGAGTGATTACTCCTTTATTAGTTTTTAATTTTAAGTTTCTTCTATCCATCTATTATTTCTGATATTCTCAATTTGAGGATGAGTTGACTTGGCAGGTTCTTCTATCCATCTATTATTTCTGATTTTCTCAATTTGAGGATGAGTTGACTTGGCAAGGTCTTTTGTGAGATTCTTGTTGACCTTTTTGCAGCTTTTTATCCTAATAAAAAGTTGTTTTGGCTTTTTTGCTTGCTAGTCCTTTACATAACTTATTCCTTTTAGAATCTTCCAAAAAATCTTCATTTTGGTGATATTCTGAGTTATTCACTCCAGCCACATAAATAAAGAATTTTTTTTTAAAATAAAAGTGATATTATGCAAAAAAACAGTTTTCTTTTGTAATCCAAAAACTCTGTTTTTGCATAATGCAATAAAACTGCGTCAGGCCAAAATGAATATAGGTTATCATTATGATATTTTTTAATAAAAAGTAATTGTTATTTCTTAATGCAACGCTTGAAGTATAAATTTTGAGTAACTGCAAGACTGCTGAGGACAAAGTTTTGATACCCCTTTACCAAAAATGTGCAACCAGACAAGCACTTTTAGTTCAATTTTGAAGTTTTCCTATATTTTACCCAAGAAGAAGTTTGTTCAACGTTGCTTGAGTAAAAAATATAATTTCCAATTATTGAGCCAATATGAAATGAGACTTATCATGAATAACCAAAAGTTTTTCTTGCAGATTCTGATACAGGTGATCCCACCTTTATCAAATTCTTTTTTGCGGATTATCATTTCACATTGTTATTTATTTTATTTTATAGCAACTAATGTTTGTCCTTTATTTTAAATGTTATTTAATTAGAAGTGTGCTAAATTCAAATTTCCAAATGTCTGTCTTAGAGAAACTTCATTATGGTGATCAAACATGATTTTGAGACACCTAATGTTTTTTATTTTTTTTGGCAACACAATTATTTATTCTTCTATTTTTCTGGCAATCCAACCACTTCCTTTATTTTCTTTTATATTCAGAGCCATTTTCACCAAACTAGATTATGTTGGAAATGATTTGCTTAAATATATTTTTTATTTTAAAGTGGTCCAGGGTGAACTTCTTTTTGCATAAATTTAGAAGAAAAATAACAATCACTTTATTATAATTATTTTATAAAATTTATAAATTAATTATTTAAGTAGTTTATTTATAAAATCTTAATAACAAAGATGTTACAATCTCACTTGATTATTGCATTTGAATGCTAGATATCTTTTCTGAGTTTCATAATTAATTCAAATTTTAATGATCTAATTTATCCCACCCTGTTTTTAAATAGCAAAAAATCTTATTTTAGAGAATTTAAAATCAGTTTATAAAAACTTTGCGCTTTACTATAAAAAAAAATTTATTAAGGATAACAATTTTGAGAAAAAAAGTGTTAAATAAGCACCTAATAATTTTTTTGCAAAATCTTTAATTTTTTACCAACTAAAGACACACAAAAAAACAAAACATATTACTTTAATCAGAGCTTCATAGGTAATATCATTAGAATCGTGCATGCTTTGAAAAGATGTTTTTATTGCATAAACCCAAAGCTGGTG
The DNA here is from genome assembly GCF_038396675.1 of Hydra vulgaris. NCBI lineage: Eukaryota > Metazoa > Cnidaria > Hydrozoa > Anthoathecata > Hydridae > Hydra > Hydra vulgaris. The sequence continues at coordinate 61,289,593 of NC_088922.1, read as the reverse complement.
AAAATTGTTTAATAGAAAGTTATTCAACAGCTTCCAATTATCACCAATCACTCTAGAAATGATATTTAAGATAGTTACAGTAAAATACAAACTGAAAATTAAAGGGTTGATAAAAAAAAGAAAAAAAAACATAAATGTTAAAATCATACTTTGGTAAGTGAAACACAGTCTTATCCCTGCGCATTAATGCAGCCCTCCATAAATCTTTATGTTTAACCTCTTTTTTACAAGATATAATGCTGTAAATCAAAATAGTTAAACAAAATATGTTATAATTTTTATTATGTTATTATTTATCTTAAGTAAATTTTGAATTACTTAACTATAAATTCAGGCCTGCAACCGAATTATTTCCTGGAACAAATACTTAAAAACTTATTCTATAAAAACATAAATAAAATTGATACAAAAGCATAATTAGCAACATTTAAAAATAAATTAATTGCACAAATATTGTTTATATCAAAAATTGTCTAAATAAAATTTCTAGCAGCTCAGGTGATTTAAGGCCAGTCCAAATTTTTATGGTGGTTTGTCCTACCTTCTATAATTTCTTTTTTTAAAAAAATGTTTTTGAAAATTTGTTGACTGAGCTGAATAATACTTAGAAAAAGTTGGGCTAAGTTGAAAAAATTATTATTGACGAAAATATGGATGATGATTGACGTAATATGGACATTGACGAATACGAAATATGGATATTGACGAAAATATGGAGGATGATGCATATTGTCTTTAAATTAAAAGATGAATGTTTCGAAAAATAAGGGTTTAAATTGTTAAGCACAACTTTTCTAGTTATATACAACCTAAATGACATCGATATTTAATTATATTGTTTTTTCATACTTTGATTCAGAAGGTAGGGTAGAAAATCCGACGTTTGATTATTTCTTTCAACGACGAACACTCAAGTGTCGAGAATTCGGTAATACTTAGCGATTATGTTTTGAAAGGCTTTTTGATCCACATAAACATTATAGTTTTTGTCGGTGGAAGTTATTCGTAATAAACAAAATGGAGCGTGTGGTCATTATATACATACATACATACATACATACATATATATATATATATATATATATATATATATATATATATATATATATATATATATATATATATGTATATATATATATATATATATATATATATATATATATATATATATATATATATGTAAATTATGTTAGTGTATTTTACAAATAGAGTGTTCAATGTTCTTAAAGAACAGAGCAATAATAAATTAGTAAAAAACACTTATCTAACTTTTATCTTCTACTTTAAGTTTCACCATTGCTGGATCATCAGGAAGAGTTCCTGATGAACTCTTCCTGATGATCCAGCAATGGTGAAACTTAAAGTAGAAGATAAAAGTTAGATAGGTGTTTTTTACTAATTTATATATATATATATATATATATATATATATATATATATATATATATATATATATATATATATATATATATACATATATATATATATATATATATATATATATATGTATATATATGTATATATATATATCTATATATATCTATATATATATATATATATATATATATATATCTATATATATATTATATATATATATATATATATATATATATCTATATATAATATATATATATATATATATATATATATATAAATTTATTATTTTTAATTAATTATTATTTAGTATTTGGTTAATAATAAAATTAATATATATATATATTTATATATATATATATATATATATATATATATATATAAATTTATTATTTTAAATTGGTATTTGGTTAATAATAAAATTAATATATATACATACATACATACATATATATATATATATATATATATATATATATATATAAATATATATATATATATATATATAAATATATATATATTTATATATATATATTTATATATATAAATTTATTATTTTTAATTGGTATTTGGTTAATAATAGAATTAATATATACATACATACATACATATATATATATATATATATATATATATATATATATATATATATAATATATATATATATATATATATATATTTATATATATATATATATTTATATATATAAATTTATTATTTTTAATTGGTATTTGGTTAATAATAGAATTAATATATATATATATATATATATATATATATATATATATATATATATATATATATATATTTATATATATATATATATATATTATTTTAAATTATTGATTAATAATAGAATCAAATAAATTTGGTTAATAAGTTTAGTCATTTGTTTTTATAATTTTTAAAAGGTACTTATTTTCATGTCTGCATTTAGAAATTAGTTCAGTTTTTTTTATTTAGTAAATTTTCTATATCTAAATAAGTAATAATTTCAAACTTTTCTTGTAAACAAAGTATACATTTTTTGGAAATGGTATTATAGGTAGGCGCAGTTTTTGGAATAGTTTTTAGAATAGACCAGTTTAATTTAAAGTTAATATTTTTTTCTTTTAGTTGCCAAATATATTTTGACAGCATAGTCTCTTTTGAGTACTTTTCATAATTTTTTTATTTTTTAATGTAGTTGATGGAACTTTCTGGTCAAAGAAATCAATTACTATTTTACAATGCTTACTATATAACTAAAAAAAAATTATTTACAAGTATGTTTTATAATTATATAGAAATGTAATTTATTTAACTATAGGAGGATGAATCCTGCTTAAATACAAAACATTAAAATTTGATTGATAGCATGTTTAATTTGTATAGTAAAGATAAATAAAACTGTGGATAAAATGAAGAAAAAGAAAATGGTTTATTTAACAAGAATGAAAATATTGAAAAAAAGAAAAAGATTTAGATTGAAAACCATCGGCCAAAAAAGTCACAACCACCGCTTAGCGATAATACCAATATTTTCACAACTAACGCAGAAGTGAAAAACAATTTATCTACCAAGATTTCAAGCATTGATATTCCTTTTACTAAAAATTTGCTTCCTTACATGAGAGAAACATGCCAATTGGTCTTGGCGAACATCAACAAGTCTTGGGATTCTTTTTATGACACACCGTTTCTAAAGGTTTTGTCAAAGTTGCCCTCAACTAATTTGACTGAAAAGTTATCTTCTGCAGATAAAAAAAATCAATAACGAAAGTCCCACCGGAAGTTGAAAGCGAATGTTGAAAGTCATTGGGAAAAGAATAGCAAAGACATTAATACTTTGTTTGGTGTTCGTCAATCAAAGTCAGCCTATTTAAAAATTCGCACAAGCCTTCACTTTGAATCTAAACAAGATGCAGTTAAACGAACAATGTCAGTTAATAGTAAGTGCAATTGAAAGATATGAGAAACTACCTTTTTTAGTATTTAATTATACATAATTATTGTGTGGTTATCATTGGAATGATCTAAATAAGATTTTCTTATACCTATACTTTATTTTTTTAATTTTCTATATCTAAATTTGTCTAATTTCAATTTATTTAAATAACTATTAAGGCAATGCTATTGGCAAAAAGAGAAAAAGACATTCTCCGAATCCGGACAACATTGATTTTAACAAAGTCAATATGTTAAATGAAGTACAGGAAATGAAGAAAGGCTCTGAAGTATAGGAACCTTATTAATTTTTGTAATTTAAATAAATAACGTAGATCAATATAATGGAATAAACAAATTACCAAAAGTTTCTGCATACAAAATAAAATAAAATACATAAAAATAAAAATAATAATTAGTTTAGATTAATCTCTCAGCACTAGCAAAGAAATGCAAAATTAAAAACAATCATTAATTTAGATTAATCTCTCCGCACTGGCAAGGAAATACAAAATTCAGGGATCAAACGGTAACATGGTTGTTCGTGAGTTCTTGGAACAAAATAATGTTGATATAAACACCTTTAGCAGTACTAAACTTAATAAAATTTAAACGAGAAGAAAACTCAATAAGCTGTCAGGTAAACATATAAAATAAATATCAGGTAAACTTAATAGATAAATTTAATTATGCGCTCAATTTTTATCATCGCAATAAAATGTAAGAAATAGTTCCCTTAACAAGAATGTACTTGAATAGACTTTTAAAATTCATATTTTGTTTATTTGTAGAGTGTAGTTAATTTTTTAAATCTAAATCTTTAAAAAATTTAAAAGTTTTTATGACACAGATTGTAGACAAAACTCATACTCTACTAAAGTGCTGGACTAAAGGAAGGGTTTTAGGTATTGTTTTTACTCTAAGGCGCTTAATATGAGGGTGGCGTTTAATTATTTTTGGAAAATTTTCCCACCTTAAGCTTATTAAAAAATCCTCCCCCCCCCCCCCCTCGTTTATTAATTTTTACTTTTTATCAATAAAAAAAACTATATTTCTAAACTATATCTCTAAACTATATCTCTAAACTAAATAAATAAACAGTAAAAATCAAACTTAAAAATTAGAAAATATATATCGGTCACTGATAAAAGTAAAAACTTTCAGTCCAAACAGACTATAAAAATTGTCGACCTTTAAAAAAATCTAGTAAATCTCGATTTGTTGAGAAGGAGAATTTGGTTTATACCAATACACCCTTTTATTAACTCCCTCTCATCGTTTAGTAGATCTGGAATAAAAAATTCCTACATGCTATATCCTGTAAAGTACCTTAGAGTAGTTAAGTAATTGCCTACATTAGTAAAAAGGTTAAACTTTGAAAATAACAAACACAGTTTCATTTGACTTGTCACGACAAGAATTTTATAAATTATAGATTTTTATCAAGAAACAATCTTTTTATGTATATAGTGGAATCTCTGTACCAATCCCACGATCATTTAAGAAGATTAAAGAGGATTTAAATCAAAATATCACTTCTGGAAAGTATATTTTAGGAACATTGGTTGAACAGAAAAAATACCCAACAATTGCTATTAATAAGATTGGAAAATAAGAAACGTCCTCATCTTCTATTTCAGGCAGAAAAATTTCATTGTATGATATACGCAAAAGGATTTTCGAAGATCATATATCACAAAAAATCATTCGAGAAAATCCAACAAGCATATATAGAAGAAATTTGATAATCTGGTCAGATCATGCTTTGATTTTAAACTCGGGTCATTTATTACTAACTGTTAAATCAATTTATGATGAGAAACTTTACTATAATGACAGAGAAATGTTTTCACTAACTGGTAACTGTTATAACATTCAAGAATTAGTGGAAACGCCTCATTTATACATATTTGGATGCATAAATGACACAATTGCAGGGAAATTATCTTATATAGAAACTAGATTAGAAGACATTAAAGATTTGCACATTTCCCTAAATATTGAAGGCAAAGTAGTTCACGACGTCTTACGATTTTTTCACGGTAAGTTAATAATTTTAAAATATGTTGTGATTGTTTACTTTTTAGTTAACTAAAAGCAGGGCAAGTCAAGACTTTGAATGAAATTGGAACATGAAAATCAATTTAAATTTAATAATTTTTTTACTTTCAAATTTAATACATTTTTATACTTTCCACGAAAATAAAGAACTTTTAATAGATAAAAAAAAAGCATTTGAAAAAGCAATAATTTGAAATAGCAATCTTTTGGAGAGAATGATACCATCTTTCGAGGTGTACTTTACTTAAGTTTCATAAAGGTCATATTTTAATTTACTAAAGTAACTTAAGATATGACCATATCTTAATTTACTAAATTAAATTTAGTAAATTAAGATATGAACTGCTGAATAAAATTTTATCATTTAGGTGATCATCCAGAAATACAATTTGAAGCCAGAAATCTTCATGGTGGCCATTATCCATGTTTATGCGGCTGTAATGTTAGCCAATTTACAGATATTCCAATTGTTTATTCGCACAATATCTTATCATTAGAAGAGAGAAGGAAAAAAGTAAAGTAACATTGCTTTTAATTAAGTTACATGTCAAGTTTTGTGTATTAAACAAATTTTAACTTAAATTTAAGTTAATTTTATCTTAAATTAAATAAACAGATCTTACCTCTGACAGAATAGATATGAAATTATATTTATTGGAAATATAAAGACTAAATAGCTAACGAAAACTGAAAGAAACTACTTCATAAATTTAAACTATTTTTAAATCTGAAATTACATTCCACTATAATTTTAAGACACAGCATAATTATGTCTTAAATATTTATAAATACACTACTTATTACAAAATATTTAAATATTTTTTATATCACTAACTTTAAATTTAAGGTTGTTATTGGTCCTGCAGGAAGAACAGCAAAAGCAATAGCTCCTTTTCAAAAACTTAGCATTTCCAACCTTGATTTGAAAATATCTGTACACAAACTGAATAAAAACATTGGAGTGAAAAGAACCAAAAAACAATCAGAACAACTTCTAAAGCAAAACCTTGCTGGTGTTTCCAGAGCTCCCGCTTTGTGCTTTGGCAATTAGTTAAATGCACTTGTTCTCTCAAATCTAGATAACTATGAGGTCAGTCCTATAGAGCCACTTCATGACTTTAAAGGTCATATAAAAAACATTTGGGATGTTCTTCCTGAAATACTAAATTTTTCAGAAAAAAAATTATTCGAAGATTGCCTTAAATTATGCTTTGGTGAAAAGGATAATGTGCAAGGGGCTGATTATAGATTATCTACAATTGTTGTATATGATTCCTTGAAAGAGATCTGCACACCAAATGTAAAAATATTTTTGTAGAATATTATGGAACTAGTCAAATCTGCATATTTACCATCACAAAGCAGGTCACCAAAGGCAATCCTTCGATTATATAACTTGGCATTTCAACACATCCTTCTTTGTCGCTTAGTGATAAGAAATAGTCCTAATAAAATCACAAAGAATAAACTGTATGGTATATATTATCATTCAATCACAACACATTTACCAGAAGTTGCACGCATTTTTTCACCTAGTTCGCTGCATACTGAAAATGAAGAGCAGGTGTTCAGCAAAATCAAGCAAATTAGTTTGAGCACTTCTTCAAGAAAACTGGAATCAATACGCGATAACAGTATCATTCGAATCCAAGCTGAACAAAAGTTTTTAGAAGATATCAATTTTAATAAATCTAAACTATGCTCATTTTCTAAAATAACAAAGTTTAGTAAAGCAACAGGTAACAATAAAATGTGTTCAACTATAATCATTACTAATAAATATATATACATATATATATATATATATATATATATATATATATATATATATATATATACACACACACATATATATATATATATATATATATATATATATATATATATATATATATATATATATATATATATATATATATATATATGTTTGCAATAAAGTAATTGTTCACAATAACATGAATTTATTTAATTATTTAGATCCATCAGAACATACAAAATTTTCTATTTATGAAAAAGAATTGCAATTCCACCTTGAGCGAATAAGTGATTTTATGCTATGTGGTGAAGGAGTTTGGTGGCATTTAGAAAACAACAACATTATTTTTCATGATGGAGAAAGTGATCTTGATATTATGGATATAGGTCCAGATTTAATAAATTTTGATAAAAACAATTTACAATCAATAAAGTTACATTTAAGAACTTATTGGGAAGCATGTATTGCAAAAAAAGTCTGTCTGCCTCTTGATCAAATAAACGGATGTAGGGAATGTTGAAGAACTTATTTTAGTATGCTATACTTGACTCTAAATAAATTGTTTAAATTAAACCTAAAATTACAGAACGTAATTTTTGTTATTCACAGATTTATACAGTTGATATTATAAATATATTAATATATATATATATATATTATTATTATTATATATATATATATATATATATATATATATATATATATATATATATATATATATATATATATATATATATATATATATATATATATATAATATATATATCTATATATTATATATATATATATATATATATACTATGAACATTGAGCACTGTTTTTGAAAATACACTAACACAATTTACATCCAATTTAAAAAATCTATTGCAAATAATAAGTATTCAAGATTTGAATAACAAATAATGTGGTTTGTTGTAAATTCATTATATTATATACTAATTCATAACATGTTATGAACTCATGATATATATTCGAATAATTAAAGATTGCATAGAAAACTTTCTCGTCGGACTTGATCAGTTATCGCTTTATTATAATTGTTTAGAAAAATCCCGCGGAATCTGAACGGCACAATTTTACGTCACCCTCAGATAAACGAAACGAACCCGAAATTTACGGAGACTGGCCTTAAACTACATGAGAGTGAAAGAAGTTATATTTTTATTTGAATATATATATACAACTCTCGGAATTAGGGTCAGCATTCAGCAATGCCGACCTAAAAGTGTTTGAGGTAAGCAAAAAATTCTGACCTCGTTTTAATGTTTTATGGTAAGACCTTTATTTCAAACTTTTTTTTCCAACCTCTAAAAGATTGAGGTCAGCAAATTATTGCCAACCTCATTTTTCCTTATTCCAAGGGTTGCATATATTTTTATATATGTAATTTTACAAAATGATTTTATTTTACATGAAGGTTTAAGAAGTCTGCTGAAAAACAATTTTTTTTTCTTTGTTTACAAATAAAACAAAATAACTTGTAATATAAATAACTCATAATATAAAATGGTACAATTTTTTGAATCATGCTATTATTATACTCTTGTGTAAAATAAAATTTTATCTAACTTTTTAAAAAAAAAAGTTGAAAGAAATAAAAAAACGAAACTTTTAAAAATCTTTTTAATTACACATTATAAAGGCTATTTAAGAATGTTTGTTATTTTATTTGCCTTATTAACTAACAAATTGTTTAAAATCCAAAATCAACACACTGAAAAAATATTGTTATAGTTTTTGCTGAAATGAAAATAAAGATGTTTCATTATGCAAAGCACTTTTAAATTTAAAATTTTGAAATAATAATAACCCTTTTTTCTTTGGTAAAGTTACAGAAACACCTCAGAATATCAAGAATAGCTCATGTGTTCATCATTTAAACAAATGAGGCACATGTTGGCCTAATGAAATTGTATAATATAGTAAAAGGTTATTCTAAAAATGACACTGAGCAATTTAAAGAAATCGATTATGCACCTAATTTATTTATTCAATGACAGAATAGGTTTTAATGCTGCTGTCATTACTAGAAAAAAGTATTGAAGAGTATTGCTTTGTTGGCATTAAATAAAAAATCAATAAGTACTCTGTTTACAAATTTAAGAATTAAAAAAAAAAAAGATGAAAAAGTGAGTATACTAACGAAATGTTAAGGTTGCAAATGTTCAACCTCAATTGTACAACTCAAATGTACAACCTCAAATACAAACCTAAAACATTCAGCTGGCTAAAAAAGAACTTTTTTTTTAAACATATTTGCTTCCAACAAGCCTGCAAGCAACCACTAATTAAAGTTAGAAGTTACTGAAAGAGAAAAGATGACGATTGTAGAGCAAGATAATGATTGACAGACGACTTAAAGGATTGCAATATATAGGAAACAGGAAAGCAAGATGAAGGAAGCGAATTCCAAAGAACTGATGTTCGAGGAAAAAAATTAGACAAATAAGAGTTTTTGGAGCACTTAGGAAAAGTCACAGAAAAAGGATGAGACTTAATTAAATAACGAGTAACACGAGAATGAATTTAAGTAGATGGCACAAGAGACACTAGCTCTTTAGAACAGTGCCCATTACAGTATTTGTAGAAAAGAAAAAAAGAAGCAACATTACGACAGTGTGATAATGGTTGGAGGTTGGCTGCAAAAGCAGGTCCAACTATGTTTACAATGCATTTTTGCACCTTATCTAAAAGAGAAAGGGCATCATTAGAAGAATTGCCCCAGATATGGCAACAGTATTCCATACAAGGGCGGATTTGAGATTTATAGAGATAGAGAATAGAATCCGAAGTAAGAAAGTGTCGAGCTCAATAAAGAGATGCAATCTTAGCAGATGCTAATTTTGCAACAGCTTCTTATCACGACAAGAATAAATGGTAGCATCATCAGCAAACAATGCCACCTAGGATGTGAGAATATCTGGAAGATCGTTAATGTAAATTAAAAAGAGTATAGGGCAAAGGGAAGAACCTTGAGGAACCCCTGAAGTTACAGAATAAGAAGAAGAGTACTGTCTATCAAGGACAACTTTTATGCTACGATTGGAAAGGAAGGATTCAATAACCTTAAAGATGTTGGCAGATACACCATGAGAAGAAAGCTTATGGAGAAGAGCAGCATGCCAAACTTTATCAAAAGTTTTTAAAATGTCAAGAGCAATGGCCTTAACCTCTACACCTTTATCTAATGCACGATAAAACCTATCGGTTATTACTATTAGCAAATCAGCTGTAGAACGAGAAGATCGAAATCCATATTGATGGTCAGAAAGTAAGTTATTAGACTCAAGATTAAGTGTTTGTTAATTAAAGATTAAAAAACCTTGTTTATGATAGGAAGAAGACTAATGGGATGGTAGTTAGATGAATCAGATCATTCTCCAGAATTTTTGAAGATAGAGATAACAGATGCTGCTTTCCAGCAGGCTGGAAAACAAGACTCTGATAAGCACTTGTTAAATAGTTTTGAAAGTTTAGACGAGAGCTCCAGAGAACACTTCTGCAAGACTATAACAGGTATGTTGTCCGGGCTACAAGCTGTAGAAGAGTCTAGGCAGAAAATCACTTTAGATACAAAAGCTGGAGTGATACAAATATCAAGCAATGGATCAACCTGTTTGTTAGCAATACCAGGTAGAACACAACTAGTGGAATCAGGAGATGATATTGATGAAAAGTTCTTAACAAAACAATTCAGCTTTGTCTTTAGGTGAGGTGACAAAGTCTGAACCATACAAGAGAGGTGGAAATAAAGATTTGCCCTTATTATTAATACTATTAAAGATTCTCCGGAAGTCACAAGAGCCTAATTTTTTAGATGAATTAGGAGATTTCATGACCTGAGAATAGAGGGCTTTGGCGATAGACAGAACCTTTTAACAATAGTTTTTAGCAACAGTAAACAGATATCTGTCTTTTAGAGAATTGTTTTGCTGATAGATATGGAAGTAATGCTTTTAATTGGAAATTGCAACAGCACATTGTGTGGAAAACCATGGAGAAGAGTGAGGCTTGACTTGGAATTGTTGAGAGGGAATAAAAGATTCCATGCCAGCCTGAATCCAAGAAGATATGTAAGAAACACATCTGTCAGCAGCAAGACGAAAGATTTCTACCCAAGGGCCATCACAAAGAAAATCATGGAAAGAATCACAGTCAGCATTAAGGTAGTTGTAAGAGATACAATAATAGGGGGATTCAGATGATGAAGAAGGATGAGGAGAAACTGGGCACTGACTAGGATCAGAGCCAAGACATAAGTCGAGTAGAGAAGGTAAATAATTCGGGTTGTCTGGAAAGCAAGTTGGAAAGTTGACTATTTGAGTTAAGGATTGTGAAAGGCAAAAGTTGTGGGTTTTAATGCCAGCAGAATCACTGACACTAGAGCCAAGTTATTCAGTGTGGTGAGTATTAAAGTCACCAACTACAACAATATAGGCTGATGGATAAAGAGGGAGGGCTTGGTCAATATGATCAGAAATAACATCAAAAAGAGTGCAGTCTTGAGATGAAGGAGAGCGATATAGAACAAATAGAAAGGCAATAGAGTGAAGTGGTGCTAAACAAAAGCATATGAAAGAATAGTTTGTGGATTCAAACCAAGTTTCACAATAAATGGGTGAATTTTTACGAATGTAAATGCCCAGGCCAAGCATGTGACTATTGGAGTCTTTACAAATTAAAGTAAGATAACCATCAACACTAAGATTGCAAGATGAGAGATGAGACAGCTGAACTTAAATCAGTCTCACAAAAAGCATGTAGGTCTGGTGAGCTTTGCAAGAGATAAAACTCAACAAAAGAAAAGTTACTTCGAAGACCACGAATATTAGAGAATGATAGGTTTAGTGAGCTTGGTGATGATGATGGTTTTTTGTGTTTTATAGTTTTTGGTACTTTGTTCATTTTTAAATTTGTTGAAGAACTTGACTCAAAGCATAGATAGTACTCAGAACACTATTTAATAGCCCAAGCAATTGCCACATTACTATTAATCAACCGTAAGCCATAACAATGGGCTCCAAATATGGCCTTGGCAATGCACACCAAAAGAACAAACAGAGACACCATCCATGTGCAACATGGCACTGTTAATACTTTGATATTTTTTAGCTGTTGATGGAATCAGCCTCTCTCAAAGCTACCACAGAGTTTGAGAAACCTGACTACCAGCCGGCCTCAGAACCATAAAACTGAGTTTTTTGAGCTGTACCCTCATTAGGAGATAATAGAATGAGTTGCCTAGTCATAAAAACAGAGACACAAGTAAAACCCATGCATTGAGTCAAGAAGATCCAGCATTCAACATCCTAAACTGGAAATAATGTATTAAAAATACATCTGTGCCAGCCTAATAGATGAAGAAGGGGTGCGAGGCTGGTCAACAGATAGAATCTGTTTACCCCTTAAGTCTTTGCCTAGGAGGCCTTCTACAAGACAGTAGCCGGATGCATTTAACATCTGCCCAAGATGAGTATTTTTATCGAGACACTATCTCTAGCATTTACTCAACCAAAAACCCTAAAGTAAGGGGTGTTTTAAGTCGGAATTGGCATCTCCTTGCCTTTTCCTAAAAAGGCATATCCTACAAGGCAGCAGGACATGAAGCAGTTTGTACTGGGTTACATGTTACCAGTAGCAGGATAACCTGACCTGACATATGAGAATTAGTAGAAAAAGTTTGTATTGTGAAGAAGAAAAGTTTATTCAAAAAAACATATTTTGAACACCTTAAAAAGCCCAAAAATTTCTTGATAACAATCAAAATAGCAATCAAAGATCACTAAGCTTGGAAAATGAACCTAACTCATTGAATGCAAAAAATGTTAAATGCAACTTCAATCATAATGTTGCAGTCTGAACATTTTCCTAGTGAAATTGGCAATGTAAAACAATCTTATTCTTGCTAAAAAACTGTAATTGAGGCAGAATTTTATTCAAACAATTCTAATTTTAAAATTGTTGTCTTATTTTGTGATGAAGCTAACCATGTTAATAGATATGTAGTAACATATACTTATACTTTCAACAGAATAAATAAACATACTAGGAAATACCTTTTACCTTTTATCAGATTTTAAATTCCTTTTCCAAAATACTGATTTATCTTGATATTCTTTTGGTGACTCATAATTAAAGCATGGATAAAAATCATTTGAAGGTAAAAGTCTATTATTTTGATATTGATTAATTTCACCGTCAGTTACTTCATTCTTTTGCCAAGTGTACTAATAACAAAATTATTTAAAATAAAAGAATACTTATGCATATAAATTAAAACTTATATAAAAAGAAAACACAACAACTTACTTTTTTTGAAAAAGGGAGTTTTCGAAAACAGCATACCATAAAAAGAGAAGAAAGGATTCCAAGTAAAAAACCCATAAAAAAACCAAGAAATATAAAACCGTAATTAGGTATTTTCTAAAAAAAAATATTGTAAAGTATTATCTATTACAATTGGTGAATAAGAAAAAAAAGTTTTTTTACAAAATGCTACATACAACACAGCACAAAAATATAGACACATGTTCAAAATTTGTGACCTTTTTTAACTTTTTTGTTTTAATTTGAGAAATCTAATAAACAATTGCAATTAAAATTCCTCACTATTTTTTTGCGGAAAATCCCACTAAGTTTCACTTATTCCACTATGTTTATCTTTGATACCATTAAAGTTGTTGCTTAATTGCAGAATGACAATGATGTATTAGGACTGACTTTGTGGCAATACACTATTGATCTTGATTGGAATATTTTAGAGATACTTAAGAAACAATTTTTCTAACAGTTTTAACTTCAAAAACTTTAAATTTCCAACAAAACTTTTAGCAACAACACAATGAACACTTTTTGATTTATTGATTATTTCTGCTTATGTTAATTATTAATCAAATTAAATCATAATTATATAAAAAGCATTAATCAGGAAATAACTTATTGCAATAGTTTTAAAAGGATCATATTTCTATGGTATCTATAATTATGAGTACTTTTTTATATGTTGTTCTTAATTGTCTGTTTTATCATAAATTTTTTGTCATTCTCCCTCTTTTTTCTTAGTAAATGAAAGTAATGTGTTATTAAATAAATAAAAAATTTTTTTAAGATTATATATAATTATTGCTATATACGGTGCTGTATTTGTGACTATGGCGCCCCAATAGACATATGAATAGTCGTTGTCCTATAATTATAATAAAAGTTAAAACAATATATATCTACAGTAAAAAGTATCTGTCATTTTTGTTAATTTATTGGTATAATAAAAAGCAAAAATACACTATAAAAATTTTCTCCTTGATTTATTTGTCAGCAAAAAAAAAATCAATTATATCAGTATACCCAATATTCAAAGTTAAATCGGTTACTATTGATAATATAGACAAAGGGTTTTCAGTTCTTTACTAAGACTTGCAATTATAACATTAAATGTTTTGTTATTAAAATTCTAATTAGTATGTGATTCTGATTCATTTGTTTCATTGTGAAATGTTTTATTTTCCTAATTTCTTCCTTTTAATTAAATAACCCATTTTCTTTTAATTTCTTTGACTTTAAATTCATAGTATTCATATAAAATTGATATTGGCTTAACAAATTCAATCAATGATCTGTATTGCTCAACAACACTGACAAATCAATTTCTAATGATTGTAACTTTAAATTAGTAGCATTAAAAAGGTTCCAAGAAAGATTTCCAAAGCACCATCACAAAAGCACATTTGGATACATTTGGAGGATTGCCTTTTTAAATTTTTTATTTTAACTTTATTTTCATTTAAATATTATATTATTTTTCTTTCCATATCTTCTACTTCATGTTTTTAAAAAAACTTCAAAAAATGTTCCTTCGGTACTCTATTTTTTACATACCTAACAACCAAATAAACTTGAAAAAATTTAAAAAAATTTAAAAATTAAAAAAAAAACTTAAATCAAAAATTCTTAAAATAAAAATGTTATATTGAACCATTTCTAAATTCATTTTTTAATTACACAGCCTTGTTTTTATCTTTGATAAAACTTTGTAAAAACTTTAATAAAACTTTGTAAATTATCCCAAATTGTGTTTATGACAGTTAGCTCATACTAATTTTTGCTACTACCAGAGTCCCATGCCCCCCTAATTAGGAGCCATGAGATTTTTTGCTTATACCTATTGTTGACACTTTATCCTTGTTTAAGGTCTCCTTTTTTTTCAGAAATAATCATAAATATAGTTTTAAAAACTTTAGATAAATTTTAAATTAATTCTATTTATGGGATAAAAAAAGCAAAACAAATGCCTGATGAAATTTTTCAAAAAAAAAAAATCAAGTGCTCCTTTTAGGATGATGCAGCTTGACAGTTGCCAAGATTTGCCTTACAACTAATGTCTCTATGCCTATATTTATAATACCATATATAATACTATACTTTTTTTGCAGAACTGTTGTAGTTTAGCAACTAATGAGCATGGAGGAAAAATTAAAAAATAACTTGAGTTTATTAATGTAGCAAAAAATCATAAATAATTTTCAAAATGGGTCACATCTGTTTTTATAAAACTATTTACTTAAAAAAAAAAATTTAATTTTTCAGTTTTGTTTAATAAGCTGATATGATTATTAAATACATACATTATTCCTGTTAACTGTGTTTTTCTGAACTGTAACTGTTTTAGATTCTTTTGGACCAAATAAAGGACTGTAAAACTGTAGGAAAATATGTATACAAACTATAAAAAATATGTTAATATTAGGGATGTACTGGAATTACAACCAGAATTTATGTCTTTTAGATCAATTCGCTTTTGGCTGGAATTAAATCTTTTTGTTACTTTTTTTTATGACATGTGACACAGGCTGTGTAAATAAATCAAAAAATTATTATTCTACAGAGCAATGAAGAACTATAGGTAAATCTAAGTAAAAAATACAAATGTAATTTTTACAAATGTATTGGCAATACTACTATTTCTGAAAATAAAATAATACTTGTATTTTTTACCTAGGTTTACCTATAGTTTTTCATTGCTCTGTAGGATAATGATTTTTTGATTTATTTACACAAACTGTCACATCTCATAAAAAAAAAGTAAAAAAAAATTTTTAATTCCAGCCAGAAGTGAACTGATCTAAACGACAAAAATTCCAGCCGGAATTCCGGTACATCCATAGTTAATATATCATGTTAATATTTAAAAAAAATGCTTTTCAAATAATAACACATCTAAATCTCACTTGCTGACTTTTCCAATATAAATATATTTTTTGATTGCAAAAGCTACTCTAAAAGCACAAAAAATACAAATACAGATATATATATCAAAGTTTTATTTGGTTTTTGTATACTTCAGTTTTATTTGGTTTTTACAAATTTTTAAGACTAGTAGACCATGCCGTCTAGAATACTGGCTATGATTTTTTTAATTTTATAACAATACTTACCTCAACATTATCATAAAAATTTCCACTGATTAGAATAATTGCTGCTTCTCCAACTAAAATAAATTTTTTTTAAAATATTTTGTTTTTACTGTAAATAAAAAAATATACAATCGAGGAAAAATATATTTTAAATTTACCGTTTAAATTCTTTATTTCAACCAGTAAATGTTTTATAGGAAAATAAACATTTTCAATATATAACTGTGAAAGATTTTTGCCAAAAACAGAAACTTCCATCCCATTACACTCATAAAAGATTTGAAGATCTTTTGCAGAATAGGCAGAACTTGGTGAGTGAGTAATCGTAATATTTCCAAAAAGTTGTCCTTCAACAACCTTGAAAAAATACCTTTATATTCTAGAATTGTCATGAATTAAAATGAAAGCTCATAAAATCACAAAAATTTATAATGCTAATACAACGAAAAACATTTTTAAAGATGTTTCTTATATTCACCTTAAAATAGTCAAGGAACATTAAATCAGGAATAAAAAATGGCTTCACTACATTAAAAGTAATAGAAGCATTTCCTATATCTGATTCAATCATCATGTTTATTTCTTTTCCTGGTAAACAATAGGAATCATTAGAAAGCTGAAAGGTTATGTTTAAAACTAATTCTTCTTCAATTTCTGACTGTATAACACCAAATGAAAAGAATGACAGCTTTGGAGAGTTTTTTATAAAAGCCTTTTTTAAAACAGAGGAACGAACCATTAAAAGCCAAGTATCTAAACTTAGAATTTGAATTCCAAAAAGACATCTAAAATATATACTTCAGAATATGTATAAACAAATTTAAATTTAATATATAAAAAGAAACAATCTATTTAAACTTACTCAGAATTATTTTTATTAACAGAAACAAAATCCTTTTTTTCATATATGCTAATATTAAAAATGAAAAAACTTCTAGGAATTATGTAGCTCAATTTAACATTAACTTTATCTCCAGCATTTAAGTTTGACAAGTTTTGATTAGATAACCATGTGATAATAGCTGGTGGATAATAAAAATAAATCTTTTTCCACTCCTCGTAAAAACAAGATTGCTGAAAGTTTGTAGAGTAAACAATTGAAAAGTTTATATAAGAAGTAAAACCAGGAGACACTAATTTATTATAATTCACTGATAACTTACATTCAAGACTTGTAGTAAGGTTAAATCTATAAATAATTTTTGTAAAATTCAAATTTAAATAAAGTAAAACATCAGGAGTGCAATCAAAATTTGTAACAGTCAAGTAGTTAGGAAGCTGGAAAAAAAACTCTACTAAATATGTAGCATCTTCATACGCCGGATATTCCCAATTTATCTTGATTGAAAATGAATTATTTTTAAAAAGTATAACATCAGAAGGTGCAAACTCAGCACAAATATTTTTGCAAGAAAAACGTATCTGAATTAAAAAAATGATTTGTGAAATTATTATTTCAGAATATTTTTAACTATTGGTATTTAACTATTATTATGCTTGCTTAACTATTGAACTAACATTACACATAAATTTTTACATACAATCAAAGTGCAAAAAAATCCAATTTAACTTACATTTAATTTAACTAATGAACCATTAAATAATACTTCATTGAAGCTTTGAATTACAAATCTTAGATCATCATATAAAGTTTTATTAAAAGTTTGAATCCAAGAAATATTAAAATTTATTATTTTGGCATTAGAAAAAAATATTAAATTTTTATTCTTTACCAAATTTAAAGCAGATGATTGTTGAACATTATTAATACTTATATCTACCCAAAAACACGATGTACATATAAATCTAATAGATACATTAGCTGAAGTAGTGCAAGTAAGATTAAAAATAATATTTAAAAACTGCTTTTCTCCAGATCTTAAAACTAAGACTGGTTGTTGGAATGTAGTACCAATAATAGTTTGGTTGGAAATAACCGTATATGATACATTTTTAAACAGATCACAAGATAATCCATCATCAAGCCAAAGAAGGATTATTGTCAGTTTAAACATTAAACGTGTTTCTACGCATATCATTGCTTATTTCAAAAAAGCAAGTAAATGGTATAATAGGAGGTTTTGCATAAAATTCTCTATTTCAAAGGAAAAAGATATCTCATAGAGTTTTTATGAGTAGCAAAAGTCAAATTAATGCATCATTACTTTCAAGTCATTTTTGATCAAGGAATAAAAAAATACTTTAAATGACTTTAATATTTTTCATGAAAAGTTTTAAAATATTAAACGAGAATCAATTGTTGTGAAACCTTTGATACAAAATATAAACAAATTTAATTTCTAACGTTAGTTATTAATTTTTCTCATTTTTGAGGCCACAAGAAACGATTTAAATTTAAAAACGATTTAAATCTTCGTATAACGGCGTCGATTTTGATGTTGTTGTGACCGTACCTATGGAAATATTATTTAAAAAAAGTTGAGGCAATCGAGATATAATAGTTTAGCCTGAAAACGCCACCAAATTTAAATATTTTGACCATCAAGTCTATTTGGCGGTATTGTTCAATTATAAATTCTTTGGTATCCTTTTAAATAATGAGTAGCAATGCACTTAAGAAGAAATTGCTTACTACTTTTTAGATAGTGCTGCTCAAAGAAATATAGCAATACTTTCTAGATGCATTTCTATTCAATCTATAATAGACTGCAGTTAATGCTTTTAATTCAAAACGTTTTATTTAACTATGTGACTTTCATGTACATAATAAAAAACTTCAATATATAACATGCTTTGTAGTATAAGTTTGTTGACTTCATCGTACAGTTTTTTATTTGTTTAACTACCACTTTGTTCTATCAAGTTACATCAGATTTATAAATTAATAAAAAATTGAAACAGTTCTATTTTGTAAAATTGTAATACAAATAAGAGTAATATAGTGCAAATAAAAGCAATACAAGTTGTATTACTCTAATTTTTAAGTTTTTTTTAAGCAATTTTGAATCGGTACGCATGTCCTTAAACTGTTCAATTGCATAAGTATTTACCTAATGTTAATATCTGTAATTCATTAATTAGTATTTAGCTACTTTGTGGATTTAAAAATAAAGGTATTATAATTATTGCTCTTATATTTTATGGAGCTTAATTCAATATTAGTAAAATATATTTAATAATATGTTTAACTGTAATATGAATGCACTACACTATCTTTCTAAAGCCAGTCAAATGAAATTTTGAATTTTTCTTTCATTTTTTTTTTATTTTTTTTTTATTTTCTTGCATTGGTTACTCTCCTCCATTTAGCCAAGCTATGAGAGTGTGAACCATCTAGTTTAAAGAATATATGTATACATATACTCATAAACAAGCCATGTTATATATCTTTGTATCTGGTAAACATTTGTGTTGTTAAATTACAAATTATAAAATTATTTGATATATTGGTAATTATAAGCCTGCTGATAAATAAATTTTATGATGCTGTTGAAGTAGATATCTTATATCTTTAATATTAAAAGTGTTTATAAAGGGTAATATTTAATGTTTCAATTTAAACATGTTTGTTGAAGTTATAAGCCTTAGGATTATTGATGACTTTTATTTAACTTAAAAATTAAAAAAGTTAAATTCTTGTTTTTTATTAAAATAATTTAAATGATTATTGAATCTTGTAAAAATTAATATATATATATATATATATATATATATATATATATATATATATATATATATATATATATATATATATATATATATATATATATATATAAATCTGTGTGTATGTGAATATGTAATCATTATAGGTTTAAAAGTGTAAGGCCAGGTAATAAAGAGGCGTAACAAAATAACCAGCAAAGCAAAGTTAGTTTTTTTTTTCATTTTATTATTTAATGCTTTTACGAACATCTAAGGAAGTGAATGTATAGTGAGTTTTGATTGATGACTTGGGTTTCAATTGAAAAAGTTGTTTTCTGAGTAATGGTGCAAGTCTATGATGCGAGTAGCTATTATTTCTTATGTTTGTGGCTAATTTAAAAATAATTTATCACCCTGCATAGCATGTACTATTTGATCAGGTCTGTTTTCATGTTTATTAAGTGGCAATAAATCTAGTTATAGTGTTTTGTTTGTATATAAGAAATGTTTTGCTTTTGTTATCAGCCAAAGTTGTATTATTTTAATAGTTAAAATTTAAAAGTGAATGGAATTTCATTATTTTTCATCTGTGACATTCTTGATATAAATCAAGAAAAAGATAGGACCCCAAGACTGATTCTTGGCATACACTTCTAAATGTAGAACTCTTCCATTAAAGTAATACTTGATTCATTACAAGGTAATTGATTAAAAGATCTTGTAGTGATAGGTCAAACTCACAAACTTGACTGGTTAGACTCACTTGTCTGTAATTTTCATTTAGTATATCTGTTGCTTAGTGGGTTTTTCTATTGTTTGTAACTTTATTACTAAACTGATAAAATCATTATTAAAACATGATGAATAAAAATTTGAAGCTTTATAAAGGTTTTTCCAGTTAAAGTAAAAAATCTTAGCCATGTAAGATATGTTTGCTTTTTTTAAAACTGATTCAGTTCAAGCAAGGCGTCAGGCAGTCTCTATATAAGTTATGTAATGTAATAAGAAATAAAGTATACTTAAAACACAAAATTGTAGTGTGACTTAGGCTTTAGATTGGCTCCTAGGACAAGACCAATATGTTTACAATGTGTCTTAGCATCTTATCTAAAAAAAAAAGGTATCATTAGAAGTCCAAGAGGGTAACAACTTTCCACAAGTTGGAGAATAAGAAATATGAAAGTGGAGGGCATGAAAGAAAAAGGTAACCTTATCAAATTCAAATTTTCCAACTGATTGAATGTATGGTTTTCACGCAAGATCAGCAAAAGATTATCTGAAAAGACTTAATAAGAGTATTTAAGACAACAACAAAGAAGGGTTAAATAGCAAATAAACAGTTGACAGAAGATTTTTTTAAACTCTAACAAAAGATTTTTTAAATATAGGAAAATGTGAAAATGGGAGAAAATTCTAAAGCATTGATGCAAAAGGAAATAAGAAAGATGAATAAAAGTGTTTTATCCACAAAGGATTAGTTATAATAATTGATAGAACTTTGTTGAACAACATATCATGCAAAATTGATTCTTGGTTGTTGATAAAAGGTATGTAAGCTTGTTTCAGCAGCATTTAATGTAGTGTTTTTAGAAAAGATATGTAAACTTGTTTCAGCAGCATCTACAGGTTTTCAGAAAAGAAAAAAATAATAGGACAAAGACGCTTTATAGCAATGTGTGTATATTGTCAGAGAGTAAGTTGATGAGATCAAATTTTTCCTAATTAAAGATTCAACTTGCGGATAATAGTAAGATGTTTTTTTAATTTTTGTTTATTACGATATTTGTACAAATTAATAAAAAAGAAAAAGTTACAAATTAAGATAACGTTCAAAAATACCAATAATATCGCATAAACTCAGGTCTAGTCAACAAAAGTTACTGTTAAAATTAAAAGTCAAAATTAAATTACTTGTTAGTAAATCAGAAGCCAAGGGGGTTTAGATTTCTATAAATCTAGTAACCTATTTCTCTGGGATGACAGGATAAGTGGTCATATTCAAAAGATAAATCAAATAAAATGTTTTTTGTTAATAGTTCTGCTTTATCATCTGAGAAAGTTACAAAATCAGGTCCTTGTATTCTAGTCCAAATCAAGATCTAAAGGTAAGTAATTAGGGTTGTCTTAAAAACAAGCTATGTCACAAAATTAAATTTCTAAGTATTAGATTGAAAAGAACAAAAATTTTGAGCTCTTGACCAGCAGAGTCAGCGTTACTATAACCAAACCATTTAATGTAGTGAGCATAAAAGTCAAGAATAACAGCAATATTGGCTAAAGGATAAAGCAAAAGGGTTATGGAAATATTATCAGAAATAACATCCAAATAATGCACTCTTAGGAAGTCAAAAGATTCAAACTTGATTTCAAAGGAAATAGGTGAATTAATACACAAGTATATCCCCAGGCCAAGCATGTGATTATTGGAGTCCTTGTGAATTAGAGGGTATAGCCACTTTGAGATCCAAAGATAGAACAGCAAGTTCTATCTTTGGATCTAAAGATAGAACAGCAAAGATAGAACAGATATCCAAAGCTGAACAGCAAAGATAGAACAGATATCCAAAGATAGAACAGCAAGTTCTATCCAAAGCTGAACCAAGCAAGTTGTTTTGTTGAATGCAAAATTCAACAGATAAAAACTTACTTCAGAGAGTTAGGGATTGTGGATGATGTTTAAACTTCAGTTGTGCTTCAATTGATATTTAGAGAGCGGGTGAGAGGTATTATCTAATTGCTCATCTAAAAATTATATGTAAGTGAATCAATCAATATATTTCTAAAATGGTTAGTGGTTACATTTCAAAGTTGTTTACAAATAGTAATTTTGCTAACATTACTATTTGTAATGTTAGCAAAAAACACCTAATAACAATGACTAAAATAATGATGGTTAGTAAAAATAATATTTCTAATAATAACAAACAAAAGAATCACAGTATTAATAAAAAAAAAAATAATAAGAGCAGTAACATTAATAACAACAATAATAACAATTGGAATAATAGCAATAATAAGAATAAAAACAATATAGCTATATATACAAAGTTAGACAGTTACAAACAATATAGCTATATATACAAAGTTAGACAGTTACAAATAGTTTAAAACTGGTAAAACCTGACAACAATGACGTAAAGCAATTATTTAAATTGAAAACAAGAAAATAAAAAAAGTAATAATAAAATTAAAATTAATAATACTAATGATATTAATTAAAATTGAAATAACTAAAACAAACAAGAATAAAGATAAGAAAAAATATTAAAATATTAATTAAAAATTAATATATATACATATACAAATTTAAAAATACATATAGATATACAATGATATATAGATATACCTACCCGCATGCATACACATGTATATGCATACAGAAATACAAATATGCGCCTATATACCCTCACATACAAATATGCATACACAATGTGTATATGTACATGTGTATAACAAATGTAGATATACAGTTTTAAAAATATATACAACTTAAAAAATGTTCAATCAACATTTAACAAGCTAAAGGAAAAAAAAACCAGGACAATACAAACAATACACTAAAAAACATGAAAATATAAGCAATACACACTATGCCCAAAGAAAAATACACAAGAATGTCTAAAAAAAGACGAATACAAAAACACTAAAAAACAGCAAACAATACAAACTTACCATTTGTTGTGAAAAATGGTAAAGACTCTGTTTAAACAAGAAAATTAAATATTTTAATGACTCTGTGTTTAAACAAGACAAAATCAAGTACAGTTTGTTTCAAAATCATTAAATTGAATTGAGAAAATGTTACCATTTTTTTAAAAATTGCAAAAGCGCAAATAATAGACTAGAGCGTTTTTAAAAACATAGAAAATAATTTTGTTTTTTTTTAATGAAATCATTCTGAATGTTTTTATTTTTTTACTGTTTACATACATTGACTGACAAATAGGTAGAACATGTGAGAAGTGCTGCTACATCCACTGAGGGTTTGGTTTGGGCAGGCACTCTATCAATTAAAAAAAAATTGTTTTACAGTTTTTAACTTTTTCCTGGTCTTCTAAAATAACTAAAAAAAAAAAAAAACATTAAACCTAGCAAGAATATATCTGTGGCCATTAGTCAATTTATAATAAGTACAATTTTGACATTTTGCAGGAGAAGAGTTTCAAAATTTGATTTGTTGCCATAAATAAGGTAATAATGAAAAATAAGTTATTTTTCATAAAAATAAAATATTTTTTGTAAAGCTACAGCAATCATAGTTTGACCAAATGAAAGATCTAACAAAATATAACATAGCTATAGTACATATAAGTATGCAGTTATACTTATCTCAATTTGACCATTTTTCACTTTCACTAATTGATCAAAGGCCCCAGATATATATATTTATATATATATATATATATATATATATATATATATATATATATATATATATATATACACACACACACACACACACACACACACACACACACACACACACACACACCTAAAAGTGTTTGAGGCTGACCTCGTTTCTATATTTTAGGGAAAGACCTTTGTATAATTTTTTTTTTCTGCCTACCTGATGCTAACTTTTAAAAGATTGAGGTCGGCAGTTACTTATTTTTCCTAATTCCGAGGGTTATATATATATATATGTATATATATATATATATATATATATATATATATATATATATATATATATATATATATATATATATATATATATATATATATATATATATAATCATGAGACCTTCGAGTATTAATTAAAATTGGAGGAGTTACTTTTATTTTTATGTGTACAGTTTAACAAAATTATAGAATTAAATAATTAAATTATAAAAAATTTAATTTAAGGAATTGATCGATGAAAATCTAGAAAAGTGACAATTGAAACAAACATGTAAAAAATTTTACAAATGAGATAATATGATGAATATGCCAATTTCTTGTCTTATAAATGCTAAGATTAGTAATGCTTAGCAGCTTGTTGCTGCTAAGATATTACAGTATCAAAAAAAAAAAAAAAGGAAATTGAATAGGATTGTTGCAGGTGATGTAGGATCTAAGGCCACATGCATATGCTTTCAATGATCCTTCTATCAATTATTCCATACAACTTTTTCAAAAAAAGAAGTCAAAGCAAAATTAGGAATTGTGAAAAAAAGATTGCTGTCCTAAACCTAACTCTTAGTCAATGTAGCAGGAATCCTTGCATGTTCTACCTGTTTAGCCAGTACCTATTTAGCTACTGAATGTGTGTGTGTGACACTGCATGTGTGATAACGTAATTTGAATTAATTAAATATGTAGATTTTAAAATGAGATAAAATGAAATTTTGAGCTGCCATGAATTTTTGAGCAGCTGTGGGGCAGTGGTAGTGCACTTATCTCAGAAACAAAGGATCCCTGATTCAAACCCCACCCCTGGGCAAGTTTTGCGACATCAGTTAGGAAGGGGGCGTGAACTTCCAATTAAATGCTCATCCGCGGTGCTCTGTGATGAGACCGTAAGGATTTCTTGGGGCACCTAAATAAAAAATTTAAAAAAAAAAAAGAGCCGTACCAATGGCATAGGGTGTTTTAGGCCAAAGTAACTTTCTTGTAGCTTTTGCCTTAAATAGTCTTTTAAGGTAGCTGGACATGTGGTGGTTATACTAGAGTAGATGTTGCCAGTAGCAAGGCATAATATCCTGGTCTTGACCTAATTTTTTTGCAACTTATTACTGGGTGTAATGAAATAATTGCAACATATTAGAACACATTACTGGCACATTGTTGCAACGTGACAAACAATGAAAAGGGATAATAAAAATAAAAAAAATTTTCAGCTATTTTGATTTGATTATTATTAGTTATTTTTATTTATACTAGTATTTAGGTATGGTTTATAAGTATTTAAATCTAATTATGGATACAAATATAATTTTATTATTATTCAATTGTTTCAGCTTTAAATAAATATAACACAAATATTAAATCTGGTGGCCATGCAGCTGGACTGTTGGACAAAAATTTAAAATTCAAAATCTATCGTTAAAATAACTTATAATATATTTATAAATTTTTAAATTGCACTGAAAATGGATGAACGATTTGCAAACTCACCAATGACCGAATTGTCAATAGATTTGGAATTAAGGTTAGTATACTTTTATATTTTTTGTTATTCACTATGGCTATTAGCATAATAAATAAAGTGTTATATTTATGCTTATAAAATATTATTTGTTTGTCTTCTTCAATACTTTTTATATTTATATATTTTTTTATATTTTTTTGACTTCCTTGACTCTAAGCTTGAAAGGGACACAAAAGAATGTTACTTGATTTATTTATTTATTTTGTTAATTTACCTCCCCAAGGCCCAGAAGGCCACTACAGATGAGGAGGCTACTTAGTTGTGGTTATAACCCTCTCTCAACTATATAACTCCAAAACACGAATCTTGATAATTAATGCCGCTGCATGGAGAAACAAGTTAAGCGCAGTACTACCAGGGACGTGGTGGGAATCAAACTCTCACTTATTAAGCAAACGCTCTACCACTACACCACTACCACATTTAATGTTGTCACCCTTTCAACACATAGCTCTTGACCAAGAACCTCAAGGAAGGCAAGGAATATCTAGTTAGGTTTTGCCTGTGTAAGGTGTTTTTTTTAATCTAGTATTCTACCTTGTTATTATTGCCTTTATCTTTTATAAATGTGTATAGCTCTGTGTCAACTCCTCGAAGAAGGTTGTCACTTGACTATGGGACACCAACGCCAAAAAGAGCTAGTTCAGTTACAGAGTCTGTTGAATCTGGTATGCATTTTAATGATTTAATAAGAATTTAATTGATGATTAAATTTTATAATTAAATATTTAAGGAATTTTATTTTCCCCAGGAATTATGATGGATTCACCATTATTAGAATGTCCTAGTTTTGAGTCACCAGTAATGGAAATTATCAGGTATATTTATCAATTTACAAAAATTTATTAATTTTTTAGTTTGTTCTTTATAGAATTTCAAGTATCACATGTTTTTAAAAAAAATTGTTTGATTAAAAGTTGAAATATAAATTTTTAAAACAGGTGGGACCAACCATTTCTTCTTTCTTGTGCAGTCAAAAGCATCTTAAAGACAATAAAGAGAATATTAATAAAATATATAAATATTATCTTTTCAAAAAGTCTTTTCTCTGTTATTCAGAGTTAATCAGCAAGATTATTGTTAGAAAGTTTGTTGTAAAAAATATTTATTTAATTTTGACCATTATTTCAATTAACAAATTTAAAGAAGTTTATTTGTTATATGTTATTAATGTGTGTTATGCTATACTTTTACACAGCAACATGTCAATATCAGCAGAAAAAAACAAAAAATGTCACCCCACGTTTTGGGTTTTGCTAATTTTTTGATTTGTTAAAGAGTTTATTAAAATTAGAAAAATCTGAAATTTGGAAACTCCTTACAGTAGTTGAGTGAGTTCAGATTTCCTTTTTCTTTTTTATCTTAGCATTTTTGTAAAATGCTTTTTTGTTGTTAGTTAGTGATTTGTTTTATACAACAAAATTTTATGAACAAAATGAGGTATCCTGAAATTAGCTACATAGGCGATCTTTCACATGGCAAATGTGAAAGATCGCCTATGTAGCTTTTATAGACAATAAAAGCTACATAGGCGATTCCATTTGATTTTTATTGACAATGATTCACGCCATGTGAATCATTGTCTATAAAAATCAAATGGAAAATTTTTTTAGACTACTTTAACTACATGTAAACTTAATAAAAAAGGCATATATTTTGAGATATTTTTAAGGTCAAAGTAGTGATGTCACCTCGATAATTTTTTTGAGGCCATATTATAACTTACAATATAAGTATCAAACATCACCATTAATGAAAAATATATTACTGCATTTTTTGGGTAAAGAGTCGGTATAAAGTTTATTGCTTACTTATTTATGACCAAAATAAACAATATCTTGCTATATCTAAATTAGCTTATATCTATATATTTTATGTTGTAAAAATTTATTTTTAGAGCCTTTTTGAGAACATTTATACTTTATTTCTAATTTTTAAGTACCTGAGGAGGGCTCCAGATCAAGGGGAGGGGAGGATGCAATTACACCTGAATATCCTAAGAAGATGGAGGTTCCAAATTTCAGAATTTCCTAATTTTCATAAACCCTATAACATGTCAAAAAGTTAACAAAACCCAAAACATGGGCTGACACAAGCCTGTGATTTGACAATCATAACTAGGTCTGAAGGTTTATTTATCTATTCATAATTATTATAATATTAATAAACTTTATTGCAAATTTCTATTTTATTTGATTAAAATGACAAGATCATTTTATGTAAATGTATTGCTCTCTTAATATCTTTAAAAGTTACATTATCAGTTTAAAAAAAAGATTCACACAAAATAAAAGTCAAAGGTCAATTTACCAGTTAACAAATAAAATTAATGGTCAATTGTTTTTATTAACCAGTCAAATAAAAAAAAACTTTTCAGGGTTTTAATTTTTGTTTCATAACACTTACTGAACTTTGAAAGTAAAAAAAAAATACTTTATGCTTTAAAAGTATCACTTTCAACATTTTTTGCTTTTTTTTTAAAAAAAAAAAACTTGCAACAAAGTTTTATGATAAATAACTAATGCTTCAATTATCAGTTTGATCTAAAATAGGTCACATGTACTGATTAAAAATCCAGTTTTTTTTAAAAAGAAGGTTTGATAACATCAAAAAAGTTTTAGTTTGTATTGTTTGAAATGTTTAATATTTTTGTACATTTAATTTGCTGAAGCCTTTTATAAAATGTAATAAAATTTTTACAAAATTATTAAATAGACATCAAAAAATTTAAATTAAAAATTTTTGTTGTTTATTATTCCCTAATGCTTTACAACACATAAAGGCATTCTTAATTTTTAAATTTTATTAATAAGTTAAAAAAAACTCAAAGAAAAACGACCAAGTGTAGCTGTAGAAAATATAAAATTTTAGCATGCAATGATAATACAAAGTTTAGCCTCTAAATTTAGCCTGGCAGTTTTAAAAATTAAAATAGTTGAAACCAATTGTTTAATACTTTAGACCACCGTTTTATAAAATGCTATAATGCAAATTACTAACAATAATTGCACTCTCGATAACTCAATAGAAAAAATGCAATAACAATAATTATGGTTTAATTAAATTGCTTAACAGTCAATAATGTTCCTTCATCGCAGTGAATGAATGCAATGCATTGCAATAATTTTACAAAAAGTGGCAAAATTTTAAGAGGTTTTTTAAAAAGATTTTAAAAAATAATAATAATTGAATGAGAAAAATTTTAAATAACAACAAAAAATATTAATAAAATAAGAGCTTTAATCAAGTATTATGAAAAGGCAACTATTGATTTTATCATGAAGTGAAGCTAAAGATGTATAAAAAATAAAGATATTGCTCACATCATAAATAATATGAAGTCAACGCAGTGAATTGAAACAAGTAGATTTTGTTCTATCTACAAAAACTTTATAAATAATAAATATATATATATATATATATATATATATATATATATATATATATATATATATATATATGTGTTTTGGTTTATCAAAATATTTTTGTCAAATATAGATGTTATGAATTCAGCCATTGCAACACTCATAATTGTTCTATCTATGTAAACTTAAACATCTTAAACAATAATATTTTAGACGCTTTTTCAAAATATTTCAGTCTAAAGTATTTTAGATGTTTCGAATGCAGCTGTGATGCAGTGGTTAGAGATCTGGCTCAGAGCCATGAGGTCCTGAGCCAGAACTCTAGCCCAATATGCAACATTGGTAAAGAAAGAGGCATGAACTTCCTAGTTAAGTTCTCTTGTGAAATGCTCTGTAAAAAGAGAGCCCCTCCCTAAATTTCAGAGAGGAATTTTGAGAGCACCTTAATAACCACACACAAAAAAAAAGTTTAGTAATTCCAAAACAAATTGTAGTTTTTTGTAAAAGTTTATTTTTTAAAATTCAGATTTTTTTAACTGGTCAACCTTGACCAGCAAGATATGCATCAGGGAGATCAAAACAGCAATTTTGATCATTTCGAGTTAATGACTGTTGACCACTAGTTATTTTGTGTTCTGATGTACTGTTATTATTTTGAAATAAAATTTTTGATTAAATGAAATTGTTCATATATTTTATGAACTTTAGTTCATGATCTAGTTATAAGCAAAAGGTCTTTTACTGTCCTTGAATAACTTTTTTGAGATTAAAAACTCATTAAATAAAAAGTTAAATTTGAACAACAGTTAAATTATATTTATCTCTTTGTAGCTAAATATAATAAAAATTACTTAATATTTTTAAACACCTTTTTATATTTGAATTTAACATTTTGCAACACATTTTAACATTGGGTTATAAATGTTTTAAATTTGAATATACAATTTCCTAATCCTCAAATTCACTTTTTTATTAATAATACTATGTAAGCATAAATCCGCCTCTTATCTAACCATTCCAAGCAAGTATGGAAACTTTTATTTCTTCTCTTTGGTTTTAAAACAAGCCTCATTATTCTCCATGTTTTCACCTTCTTATGCAGTTGCTATATTAAAACATTGTTTTTTTTTTGTCTTTTGAACAAATCTCTCTTATAAACAAATGTCTTTTTATTATTACAAGAAGCTAATGTAAAATAGTCATGCCTGATACAAAGCTCTGTTATTCTCAGTTTACAAAATCTTGTATCTTATCTTAAATGTTTGGTTTTAGAGCCCTTTGGTAAACCTTTAACAGTGTCATTAACTTAAGTAAGTCTAATATTCCATCTCTAATTCATGAGTCTCTTTGTACTCTATGCACACACACACACACACACACACACACACACACACACACACACACACACACACACACACACACACACACACACACACACACACACACTCCTTCCCCCAGAACAAGACAGGGTTAATGGCAACAGAATTTGACTCATGAATTTAATGGCCATATTTTTCTCCAGTTCTAATTAAACAGATTAACTCTTTGTTAGACATCTAAATCAGTCTGACTACCGATACTCAAGTCAATTTCATATAAGATTAAATTTAATATTCTATGGCTTGTGGTTCAGACAACATTTTCATCATTAACTTACAAAAGTGTTCTTCAGAGCTCTCTTAATTACTACACTATGTGTTTCTATGTGACCCTATGCTTTAATCCTCGTTAAACTATTATTAAGTGATAAATAAGTGGTTTCAATATTTAAAAACTCTATAAAACACTCTGACCTCTCCAACTATTCTATGGTTAGTCTTTTCTCTAGTACGAATTTTTTCATATAAAATTTTTAAGATTATTAAATCATTTCTTTCTAACTGCAGTATTAAAGTCGTTTCGAAGGCCTGCACTCTTCAATTCCAGTAAATTTAGGAGTACTGCAAGGTTCTATCTTTGCTCCTGTATTGTTTCTTTTACTTCAACAACAATCTTCACAACAATCATACATCTAAAGTCTATTTGCTGACAACTCAACTTTATACTCTTGTCTTGACAATTTTTGATTGTTTAGAACAAGCAGCTGATCTTTAATTTGATCTTTCTTCTGTAACAACTTGGGGCATGCAGTGGCTTGTGAGCATCAACTCCAACAAAACTAAATTATTTACTGCAAACAACTATTGCAATATTGTTGACATTCCTATATTGACAAAAAGATCTAGGATGGTTTTCTTCATAGTGTTTATCACAATAAAATTATCCAATCCTGATCTGTTGAGCAGGTTAGCACCAGAATGGTTGTTCAGTTGTAAAAAATTGTATTTATTCTTCCATAATTTTATATAAATAAAAAATGGCATTATGAAAACCATTGAAGTTGTTTAAGTGTGGTAACCATGGGCTTTAAACTTTCAAAAAGTTGATAAAAAATGGAAATTTATTATTAAATTCAATTAATTTTATTTTGTTGTAAAATGTTTTTTAGAACAAGAAACAACAAATTGGCAGCTTGCTCTTCTATGCGCCAGTAAGTAGAAGTTAATAATTTAGGAATTTTGCAATGTTTTGTTGTTTTATCTTCTTTTTTTTTTCTCTCTTTTTTTAGAAGGTTAATGGTGAGAAGAAGTTTTTCTTCCCCGGTATTTAATTTATTCTTTATAATTTTTCAATTTATTCTCCTTAATTTTTTAATTTATTTTAACTAATATCTCAATTTTCTTCTATTTAATGTTAATATTTTCAATTGCATTTTAATATATAGTAAAATTATAATTACATCATATTTGTGTTATTATACTAGCTACTTCATGAAATTTAGCATACCCGCAATGCATTTTTTCTGATGTAAGTGTATTAATTAGCATGCCTTATGTGTAGAATAAGAGAATCATAATTAAGAGAGAACTTCTCTTCAGTAGAGTTGTCTATTTTGACGAAGTATCATGCTTTTCTTTACTTGAATAAGTAATTCTTTATATCTACTTTACTTGCACTAAAAAGATGACAAACAAATTTCTGTATGCCACTTACAACCTCTTCTGATACATCTGTTAACATTCTGATACCTCAAAATCCAGTTTAATATTCTTTTTACTTTTCTGCAGTCTTTAGGGGAGATAATTTACTTTTTAAAGCAAACACTGCCTCACAACCTAAATAATAAATCAAAACAACAGTTTAAAAATTTTATGTTTGTAAGAAATAAAATAAATAGATACTGACTTTGATTATTTTAGATGAAGTTGCAAAAAAGCACATTAAATTTTTTTTTGCAGATTGGTAATGTTTTTTACTCATGCAATTTAATGTGTATTTACTTGTAAATGAATGAAATCTAATCATTGCATTTAAAGATCATTGTTTGCTTCCGCAATCTCTTTTAAAATAAATGTTTGTGGAGATACACCAACAATGATATAAGATCTATATTAGGTAAGCTCGGCGTCCCGGAACATTATTCCCGAAATGAATGGGGAATCACGTTATCCTAGTAGGAATGTAACAGTAAAAATAAATCGGGACAAAATTTTTAAAGTGCGGTAACGTCTTGGTTCAATTGGGACGAGGTTGGTGTGGTAACGGTTGAAACCGCACGTCCCGGTTCATTTCCCGATTTGGAAACCACACCAACCAAGATCAAACAGCACCAGTTTTTTTTTGTTTAATACCGTGATATAACGTGGCGTTCCGTTATGTTACCGCACTTTTCCAAAAATGTTATTTTATAAATTTTTAAAATAAAAATTTTTAACACAAAGTGCGCGTTAAAGGCAATTGTTATTTAACAAATTATGCTTTAAAACGAATGTAGATAATGCACCCCTTTACATAGCGCTTTATCTAACTTTGGTTCATATCATAACTAAGGCTGTCAACAGGTACCAGGGTAACCGGGTACCCCCCTCCTCCGTTGGTTACTGTCAACGGTTAGCTGTCATTTGATAATGCTGCCCAAGCAGCATTATCAAATGACAGCTAACCGTTGTCCATGCAAAAAAACAAAATGTTTCAATTTACAAATTATCAGTTCTAATTTTTTTTTAAGTTTTGAATCAGTAATTGAAATAAAACAATTTAACAATATGAAATTGGTATATAAAATAAGATTTTGAAGAAATAGTTCAGATTTCTTTATCACCGTTAGAATTTCTGAAAAATTGAACAAAAATGTTCGGAAAGTTATTTGAGTTTCAGATTCGAATACCTACCTTTTATTCTTTATTGTTTTATTAACCTATAAAAGCTCTGAATGGTGACTTTAAGTCATAAAAGGCGCTTAAAAATCTAGAAAACCAAGAAGTAACAGTTTGTCCCGGAACGTCATGGTTTGTCACGTTATTCTTGGTAAGTTATAAACCAAGAATCATGTTAAGTCCTAAATCGTCGCGGTTTGTCACGTTATTCTTGGTTCGTAACCACACCAAATTTTCCAGTGTAACCGCACTGGAAAGACGCTTTCCGCACCAAATTTTCCAGTGTAACCGCACTGGAAAATTTGGTGCGGATATGAACCAAGACGAACCAATCAAAACCTCACGTTATTCCCGGAACGTAACGTTTTAATCGGTACAATTTTTTTATAAGTGCGGTAACGTCTTGGTTCAATCACAAAAGTTGCTGTCATGTAATGTTATTTTTTTGAACCAAGATGCCAATGCTTAATATTAGGGACCAACAGTGTTATGAAAACATCTGTATTAGGGCTTGCAAGTATAACATAAACATGTAAAATGGAAACAATCTGATCCGTCTACTTACTGTCCCATTAGCATTCTTCCTATCATAAGCAAGATTTTTGAATCTTTAATTAAAAAATACTTAATCTCTCATCTTGAATCTAATAACTTACTTTCTGATCATCAATATGGATTTCGATCTTCTTGCTTTTTTGGTCTTTTCCATAAGCTTTCTACTTATGGTGAATCAGGTAACCTCTTTAAGATTATTGAATTCTTCCTTTTCAATCGTAGTATAAAAGTTATCATCGATGGGCAGCATTTTTCTTCATATTCTGTAACTTTAGGGGTACCTCAAGGTTAAGTCCTTGGCCATATACTCTTTTTAATTTACATTAACAATCTTCCAGATATTCTCACATCTAAGGTGGCATTGTTCGCTGATGATACTACCATTTGTTCTTGTCATGATAAGAAGCCAGCTCTTTGATTGCTTGAAGGGGGCATTTGAGCTTGAAAAGGATCTTCTGGGGCTCACAGTGGTTGGTGAACTTTAATTCAGATAAAACTCAATTTTTTTCAGCTAATGGTTATCGCAATAATTTAGACCTTCCTATATTTATGAACAGTAATGTACTCGATGAGTCATCTACCCTTTATCTTCTAGGATTAACTCTTACTTCCAATCTTGCTTGGAAACCATATATCAAATCTGTTGCAAAATTAGCATCTGCTAAGGTCTCTCATCTCTTTATTGAGCTCCCCACTTTCTTACACCGATTCTATTCTCTATCTCTATAAATCTCTATAAATCTCGGGCCTTGTATGGAATAGTGTTGCCATATCTGGGGCTGTTCTTCTAATGATGCCCTTTCTCTTTTAGAACAGGTGCAAAAACGTTTTGTAAACTTAGTTGGACCTGCACTTGCAGCCAACCTCCAAACATCACATTGTCGTAATATTGCTTTTTTTTTTCTTTTCTACAAATACTATATTGGGCACTGCTCTAAAGTGTGTGCCATCTACTAAAATTCATTCTCGCGTTACTCATCATTCAATTAATTCTCTTCCTTTTTCTGTGACTGTTCCTAAATACTCCAAAAACTCTTATTTTTCTAGTTTTTTCCCTCAAATATCAGTTATTAGAATTCCCTTCCTTCATCTTGCTTTCCTGATTCATATAACTTGCAATCTTTTAAGTTATCTGTCAATCGTTATTTTGCTCTACAATCTTCATTTTTTCTCTTCCAGTAACTTCAAACTCTAGTAGTGGTTGTTTGCAGCCTTGTTGGAAGCAAAGTTTATTTAAAAAAAAAGCATGTTTACTATGTAACAATAACTAGGTATAAACCTCCTTGTGATTACTACAAAGCTCGGACAAGTCTGTACAATTGAGTTTTTGAAGAAGTATGAGCTGTCTAATATAAATGAATATGTAAATTTTTAGCAATAAAATCAAGAAATGATACTATTTTAAAGAAAATCTTTTGTGACAGTTATTTCAAAGAAAAATTTGTCACCAGTTTATATGACACATTTAGTTGTTTTAATTGTTCCATAAATTAATTATTATCAACAATCAACCAATTGTTAGAAAGCAATAATACATAATAGAGAAGGATAATAGGTTATTATGAAACTACTGTATAAAGAGATATTTGATTCAATATAGATATTTCTGTTATAATAGGCGTCTAATGGAATGAAGCAATCAATCTTGGTTACATGCCTGAAAGATTTAATATATAGTATACAAGGCGCAAAGTGATCGTGAACTGTAATATCTGGTATTTAATTCAAGTTTTAATTGAAATGGAAATGAGCCTAACAAAAATACAATACAGACACTTTTAGAAATGCTTGCAAACATGAGTTTTAAAAACTTTTTCCAAATTATATAATCAACCAATAAAAAAATTTTGTGTATCTGTGTGTGTAAACAATCTTAAATTCAATAAAAAAAACTTTTTTTATATAATGCATGAAATGCAGAAGAATACTTAATAATTAAATAAAAATAACAAAACTTTAATTAGCATAATTAAATTGATATTTTATTTTTTAGGGGAAAAGTTAAAATGTTTAAGTGTTTTAAATAAAAGATTTATTATTTGGTAATGAAAATAATAATATTAAGATAAATTTTAAAATATATTATTTGAGTTTTTTGTTTTGTGTTAAACTATATGTGGTTTAAATTAGTCTGTATATTTTTTTAAACACCTTCATTTTAATTTTGTATAAATATCTGTGCTAGAGAGTTACAACCTTTAAATTAACAGTTTTATTTGATTTATAAAATGTAGTTGAATAAGATATAAAATTAGTTGCAATTTCTTATATTTAAAATATTTGATTTATGCTAAAAAATTTTAGAATTGCGATTCGCGAGTGTTTCATTAACGCTTTGTTATGCATGTATATATGTTTTCTTTTTTGATAACATTGTATGGATGGTTTATTTTTCTTTTTTAATCTAATGGTTTATTTTTCTATTTTAATCTAATGGTTATTTTTCTATTTTAATCTTATGGTTATTTTTCTATTTTAATCTAATTTTTATTCAAATGAATTATTAAAGTTTAAATCATAATTTTTAAGAATACCTTGTTTTAATAATATGATTTTATAACAAGATTTTTTATTATAATTTCAAGATCATCGCAAAAATATTTTTTATTTGATAATAATTATTGAGTTTTGTGATTAAAACAGAGTTTTTGGTTTTTAAAATACTAAAAATTTGAAGACCAACATAATTTCCAGATATCACATTTTGCGATCACTTAATTTATGCTTTGGTATAGACATTTCTTTTATAACAAGTGTCCAATTGGATAAAGCAATGATCAATCATGGCCACAATTCTAAAATGTATATAAAATATAGATTTAATATGTAAACTTGTAATTAAAATAAAGATATTAACAATTTAAATAGTTGCTCCTATTAAAAATTTGGAAAGCTTTTTAAAATAAGGCAACTATCTATACATATAATAAAACTATGACCCCAAAAAAATTTTTTTTTGCACAATAACCTAATAATGTAGTTGTCAGTTTGATCTAAAAATTATTGTTTTTTTTATTAGTTGCATTTGTAATGTTATTGTAGTAGCAGCAGCTGCTGCAGTAGTAATAGTAGCAGCAGCTGCAGCATTAGTAGCAGTAGTTGTGAAATAACAAAATGTATATTAACTCCAAATAAAAGTTTAAGTAAAGAGTAAATCTTTTTTTCCCATAAATAAGAAGCTTCTTTAAATCAAAGAAATTAACTAAAAAAAAAATAAAACATAAATCAAAAAAAAAATTAACATAAATTTTATGCATAATTCATAATAATGAATTCATAATAATGTCATTAATAAAAAGTTTTGTATTGTCATTTGGTGTTCTCATTATTGTAAGTCTTACATATAAAAGAACTATATTATTAAAATTACATTTTAAATTTAAAAAAATTATCATTTTACAAATGTTTAGAATACAGCTTCAAATGTTTTGGAACCCCTTCCTTTCAATAATTCAGATTCGACTTTTATGCCAATTGAAGTTGCTGAAAACATTGAAGAAAACCACAGTGATCTTTCATTGTGTGAAATGTCAGATGAATTTCCAGATCTGGAAACTGATTTTGAAATAAGGAGAAGGAAAGCAAGCGGAAGATCTAATTCTGCTCCACCTGGAACAATAGTATGTTTTATAATATTTTTAATTTTAATTTAATACTTAGAATTGGCTTTTAAAAAATAATCAAAAATCATAAAATAATGCATAATATTGATTCGAACTCATTTTTTTAAGAGTTTGGTACCTAGATAATGCATCATTTTATCTAATTTTATTAGTGATAATAAAGATTAAATCATTTAATTAGTCTACTTTAAACTAGTTGGTTCCAACTAGTTTTATTCCTTTATAACAATAGAATTGCACAAAAATATTTACCTAGTAAAATTATTATGTACTAGTAAAAAAAATGTATTAAGGTATGTAGTAAAACTAGTAAAAAAAATGTATTAGACATTATGTCTAAATAGATATTTTATGACATTTTTCAGAAATACTTAAGTATTTTAATTCATTAAAATTAAATTTAAGATTTTCTAATGTAATATTTAAATATTTTGGCAATGCATAGTTTTTAGTTTAGTATTTATCAATTTTGGTAATGGTAATCACATATTGTTGTTATTTTTATTGGTTATTTTTGAACACGGTAAACATAAAGTTCAAGTTAAATTTTGTTTTTAATGAAAAATATTAAACCTTATCTATTGCAGGGCATGTTTACAGATTTATTTATTGCAGGACATGTTTGCAGATTTATTTATTGCAGGGCATGTTTACAGATTTGTTTATTGCAGGGCATGTTTACAGATTTATTTATTGCAGGGCATGTTTACAGATAACTACAGTAGTGATGATGGCTTTTTTGATGAAATTTCACCAGAGTATTTGAGTAGTTCCCCTACAAACATTCCACCCACTTTTATTGGTTTAATGGATGCACCTTTAGTTTCTAAGTATGCAAATTCTGAAGAAGATAAAGAAAATGCTCCTAATTTTGTAACTATTTTATTTTATTTTCAAATTTTTATGCTTGTGTACAAACATTATAATGATGATGATGATGATGATGATGATGATGATGATGATGATGATGATGATGATGATGATGATGATGATGATGATGATGATGATGATGATGATGATGATGATGATGATGATGATGATGATGATGATGATGATGATGATGATGATGATGATGATGATGATAGTGTCGGTGATGATGATTTTTTATAACAGTTTTTTAATTCTAGTTACAAAGAAATAATACTTTTCAAAAACCAACTGGTGTTCCCCTTAATAGGAATCGTTCGCAATCTTTTTCCATCAAGGTATGCTACTAAAAAAAGTATGATGATTTAAATCTGTACTTTTTTACAAATTTTTTTAGATGTTACAACATGTTATGATATAATAAACTATAAAATTAACATACTTAAAAAAGAGGTTACAGTTAAGTTAGATTAATATCTTGATTAATTTTTTTCTCCAGAGAGACAAACCTGCTGATGGAAGCAGTCCTGTATCCAGGAAAAAACATAGAAGGTTCATATTTATAACTTTTAATAAAATATATCTTTTGTTGACCTAGATAAATTTTACCAAATGGAATTATTGTTTATCTAAATATTCAAACTTATGTATGGCATGCCCAGCTCTTTTAATTGGAAATGAGGTCTGCAATTTTTTGCCAATATCAGAATTTATAACTTAATTTTAATTTGCTATTTCAAATAAACTAAAATCGGAAAAAAGGAATATTTTATTTATATTGTAAATAATATAACTCAAAATGGCAAAACAATTGTTTTATTATAATTCTAAATAAAATAATTAAACTAAAATCAGAATAAAGGACATTTTATTTAAATTTTTTAATAAACTAGTTAAAATAAAAAAAATAAAACATATTCTTTATTTAAATTCTGAACTAAATAATTTTAAAAACTCAACAGCAAAGCAAATGTTTTATTTAAATACAAATTGAAAAAAAACCGACAAACAAAGTTTTATTTAAATTTAAAACAAAAGAATTAAAATAAAAAACAGCTAAACAAACATTTTTATTTTTATTATAAATTATATGCCTAACTTGTTTCGCCATCTCAGCCCTGAAGAGGTGAATTAACTTTGAAAAATTTTTTTTTTTTTTTTTTTTAAACATATTCGCTTCCAACAAGGCTGCAAGCAGCCACTAATTAAAGTTGGAAGTTACTGTAAGAGAAAAGATGAAGGTTGTAGAGCAAGATAACGATTGACGGACGATTTAAAAGATTGCAAATTATATGAATCAGGAAAGCAAGATGAAGGAAGCGAATTCCAAAGAGCTGATGTTCGAGGAAAAAAACTAGACAAATAAGCGTTTTTGGAGCACTTAGGAACAGTCACAG
The DNA here is from genome assembly GCF_038396675.1 of Hydra vulgaris. Taxonomy (NCBI): domain Eukaryota; kingdom Metazoa; phylum Cnidaria; class Hydrozoa; order Anthoathecata; family Hydridae; genus Hydra; species Hydra vulgaris. The sequence goes on along the minus strand of NC_088922.1, from coordinate 61,249,327 downwards.
AAAAAGGATGACACTTAATTGAATGACGAGTAACACGAGAATGAATTTTAGTAGATGGCACAAAAGACGCTAGCTCTTTAGAGCAGTGCCCATTATAGTATTTGTAGAAAAGAGAAAGAGAAGCAACATTACGACGATGTGATAATGGTTGGAGGTTGGCTGCAAGAGCAGGTCCAACTATGTTTACAATGCGTTTTTGCACCTTGTCTAAAAGAGAAAGGACATCATTAGAAGATCCGCCCCAGATATGGCAACAGTATTCCATACAAGGCCGGATTTGAGATTTATAGAGATAGAGAATAGAATCCAGAGTAAGAAAGTGGCGAGCTCGATAAAGAGATGCAACCTTAGCAGATGCTAATTTTGCAACTGATTTGATATATGGTTTCCAAGAAAGATTGGATGTAAGAGTTAATCCTAGAAGATGAAGAGTAGGTGACTCATTGAGTACATCACCGTTCATAAATATAGGAAGATCTAAATTATTGTGATAACGATTGGCTGAAAAAAATTGAGTTTTATCTGAATTAAAGTTCACCAGCCACTGTGAGCCCCATGCTGTAGCAGAAGTGAGATCCTTTTCAAGCTCAAATGCCCCCTCCAGGCAATCAGAGGGTGTTGGTTTCTTATCACGACAAGAATAAATGGTAGTATCATCAGCAAACAATGCCACCTTAGATGTGAGAATATCTGGAAGATCGTTAATGTAAATTAAAAAGAGTATAGGGCCAAGGATAGAACCTTGAGGAACCCCTGAAGTTACAGAATAAGAAGAAGAGTGTTGTCCATCAAGGACAACTTTTATGCTACGATTGGAAAGGAAGGATTCAATGATCTTAAAGATGTTGCCGGATACACCATAAGAAGAAAGCTTATGGAGAAGACCAGCATGCCAAACTTTATCAAACGCTTTTGAAATGTCAAGAGCGATGGCCTTAACCTCTCCACCTTCATCTAATGCACGATAAAACCTGTCAGTTATTACTATTAGCAAATCAGCTGTAGAACGAGAAGATCGAAATCCATATTGATGGTCAGAAAGTAAGTTATTAGATTCAAGATGAGAAATTAAGTGTTTGTTAATTAAAGATTCAAAAACCTTGCTTATGATAGGAAGAAGACTTATGGGACGGTAGTTAGACGAATCAGATCGCTCCCCAGAATTTTTGAAGATAGGGATAATAGATGCGGCTTTCCAGCAGGCTGGAAAACAAGACTCTGATAAGCACTTGTTGAATAGTTTTGAGAGTATAGACGACAGCTCCAGAGAACACTTCTGCAAGACAATAACAGGTATGTTGTCTGGGCCACAAGCTGTAGAAGAGTCTAGGCAGGAGATCACTTTAGATACAGATGCTGGATTGATATGAATGTCAAGCAATGGATCAACCTGTTTGTTGGCAATATCAGGTAGAACGCAATTAGTGGAATCAAGAGATGATATTGATGAAAAGTTTTTAGCAAACAGTTTGGCTTTGTCTTTAGGTGAGGTGACAAAGTCTGAACCATACAAGAGAGGTGGAATTATAGATTTGCCCTTATTATTGATATTATTAAAGATTCTCCAGAAGTCACGAGAGCCTAATTTTTGAGATGAGATACGAGATTTCATGACCTGAGAATAGCGGGTTTTGGTGTTAGACAAAACCTTTTTACAGTTGTTTCTAGCAGTAATAAACAGACGTCTTTTTTCTGGAGAATTGTTTTGCTGATAAATATGGAAGTAACGGTTTTGATTGGCAATCGCAGCAGCACAGTGTGAGGAAAACCATGGAGGAGAGTGAGGCTTGACCTGGAATCGTCGAGAGGGAATAAAAGATTCCATGCCAGCCTGAATCCACAAAGTTATGTAAGAAGCACATTTGTCGACAGGAAGTTGAAAGATTTCTACCCAAGGGCCATCACGAAGAAAGTCACGGAAAGAATCCCAGTCAGCTTTACTGTAGTTGAAAGAGGTTCGGTAATAGGGGGATTCAGGTGATGAAGAAGAATGAGATATTAGTTTTAAAGAGATCAAACTGTGATCAGAAGCACCTAAGGGTGAATGTGGAGAAACTGAGCACTGACTAGGATCAGAAACAAGACTTAAGTCAAGTAGAGAAGGTAAATGATTAGGGTTGTCAGGAAAGCGAGTTGGAAAGTTGACTATTTGAGTTAGGGATTGAGTAAGGCGAAAGTTGTGGGCTTTAATGCCTGCAGAGTCACTGACACTAGAGCCAAGCCATTCAGAGTGGTGAGCATTAAAGTCACCGACAACAACTATATTAGCTGATGGATAAAGAGAGAGGGCTTGGTCAATATGATCAGAAATAACATCAAAAAGAGTGCAGTCTTGAGATGAAGGAGAGCGATATAGAACAAAGAGAAAGGCAATAGAGTGAAGTGGTGCTAAACGAAAGCACATGAAAGAATAGTCTGTGGATTCAAACCTAGTTTCACGACAAACAGGTGAATTCTTACGAATGTAAATGCCCAGGCCAAGCATGTGACTATTGGAGTCTTTACGAATCAGAGGAAGATAACCATCAATACTAAGATCACAAGATGAGACAGCTGAACTCAAATTAGTCTCACAAAGAGCAAGTAGGTCTGGTGAACTTTGCAAGAGATAAGACTCAACAGAAGAAAAGTTACTTCGAAGACCACGAATATTAGTGAATGATAGGTTTAGAGAACTTGGTGATGATGATGGTTTTTTGTGTTTTATAGTTTTTGGTACTTTATTCATTTTTAAATTAGTTTGAAGAACTTGACTCAAAGCATAGATAGTACTCAGTACACCATTTAATAGCCCAAGCAATTGCCTCATTACTACTAATAAACCCTAAGCCGTTACAAAGGGCTCCAAATGTGGCCTCCGCAATGCACACCAAAAGTACAAACAGGGACACCATCCATGCGCAACATGGCACTGTTAATACTTTGATATTTTTCAGCTGTTGATGGAATCAGCCTCTCTGAGAGCTACCACAGAGTTCGGGAAACCTGACTACCAGCCGGCCTCAGAACCATAAAACTGAGTTTTAGAGCTGTACCCTCATAAGGAGATAATAGAATGAGTTGCCTAGTCGTAAAAACAGTGACACAAGCAAACCCATGCATTGAGTCAAGAAGATCCAGCATTCAACATCCTAAACTGGAAACAATGTATTAAAAATACATCTGCGCCAGTCTAATAGATGAAGAAGGGGTGCAAGGCTGGTCAACAGATAGAATCTGTTTACCCCTTAAGTCTTTGCCTAGGAGGCCTTCTACAAGACAGTAGCTGGGTGCATTTAACATCTGCCCAAGATAAGTATTTTTATCGAGACACCATCTCTAGCCTTTACTCAACCAAAAGCCCCAAGGCAGGGGGTGTTTTATATCGGAGTTGGCATCTCCTAGCCTTTGCCTAAAAAGGCGTATCCTACAAGGCAGCAGGACATGAAGCAGATTGTACTGGGTTACATGTTACCAGTAGCAGGATAACCTGATCTGACAAAAATATTGATAAAATAGCATATTAAAATTGTATAACTTATATTGTAACCTTTAATATCATGAGCTTATCATTTATATAGTAATTATAACAAAAAATATATAAATACTTTTAATAAAAAATAGTTATATTTAAAAAAAACAAAAAAATTAAAATACAATGCATTTATGATTTAAATTTATGACTTTTAATCATTCCTATGATGGCTCTAAAGCATATTTGTTTTTGGTTTTATCTATTTATATGCTGAATAGCCTGAAAATATGTTTTTTTGTTTTGTTTTGTTTTGCTGTTTGCTGTTATCTTTGCTGGTTCTAAAATTATTTTTGGTAATGTATTATAAAAAAAATTTTAATAATGTATTATATACAAGTATTATATATTGAAAATTTCTGATTTTTGGAAAAGTTGTTTTTTATGTTTTATAAAAAACATTTTTATTTTAGTTGGATCTGTAGAAGCAATTCATTATATGAAACATTTTTGTTTTAGTTGGATCTGTAGAAGCAATTCGTTATATGAAACAGATCCTGCTTTGACTCCGTTAGAAAAAGTTGGTGTCATTTTTTTCAGATGATATTATTAATAGTACATTTTTATAAGATTATCACATAGCATAATCTTTTCTTTTTAGAGGTTAACAGATAATAAAGGCCCTGTAAGAACTTTGCAGCGTTCACAATCATTCGATACTCATTCAACAAAGTCACCAAGTGTGGAAATCACATCTTTGTTTGGTAAATAAGTTTTTTTCTAATACATGTTTGAATTACTTAAAAGTAAAATCGAAGTTATTTTATAATCATTTTTTGCATTGATCAAATAGCGTGAAAGTTTTTGATTCGCATGCTAAAAGTAGATGTTGTAAACTTGTTAAAAGTAAATGTTTTATTTGCATGTAGTACTTACTACACTTAGAAATCTATTAAATCAGTTGCTGCAATAGCAGATGCTTTATTGTATCTATAACTTTTGGTTGTTTGGTAGAGTTTGTTGAACTAAAACAATGTTTTCTTATTATTATTAATATACAGTTAATTACTGGTAAGTTAAACACTAGTTAACTTGAACTTTTGTTATCTTCAACAATTTCATTTGGCCCCTTGAAATCCACTAATTGATTACTATAAAAATATTTCAGGTAAGTCAAACCTCTGATAACTCAAACTTCGTTAAGTGGAACCATTTTTTGTCCTTTTTCAGCAAATTTCTTATGATAACTCATAATTTCTGTATGGGTAATAAAGAAAGCAAAATAACTTCAAAAGAAGTCACTCCATATAAAACATATATAACAGTAGCCTATTTTTGTTGTAGTTGTTGTTGTTTTATATAGGTCTTAGTAAGATAAATCGTTATCAGGTGTAAAATAGGGCTTTAGCAGAACTATTATAAATAAACCATAATTAAATATCATTAAAAAAGCAATTATTTTTTAGTTTAATGAATTTGTTTATAAAAGACCATTTTTAGAAGCAAATAATATTTTTTTACCAAATAATAAGGAAGTCATTTTGTTGCTAAATTTTTTGAATGTTTACAGCATGAATACAATAGCTAACTTCTCTCACAGAAACATTCTTTACACTTTTATTAGTATAATGGTATTTATTTAATGTTTATACTTTAGCAACAAATAAAGAAGAATTGTCCTAACAGCTGAATACAATTATTTTTGATAAAATTATTGTAATTGAGGGAATGCATTAAAATAGCAGTGGTTGTATTGATTTTAAAGTTAGTTTATAAAATTTGAAGAGATTTTTTTAATTTTTACAGGGAAAGTAAGTATTACTTTAATTATAATATATTTATTTGTGTATGCTCAATGGTAAAAGTCTTTTCTAAACCTTTTTAAGTGGGTTGAGTACATCATTGAACATCAACAAAACGCAACATTATTTTGAAGTATCATAGAAAGGGTAAATCTTACTCGTATAAACAAAATATTCTCAGATGATCAGCAAAAATGAATTTAAATGCCATAAATTATAAAGCAAAAGTTGAGAAATCAGGTGGAAAGACTACCGCACAAGAAGACCGAAGAGTTGTAAGATATGTTAAAAGCAAACTATTTTTATCAGCTAAGCAAGTCAAAGATGATCTTGAAATACAAGTAAATGACACAACTGCTTGTAGACGCTTAAGAGAAAACAATTTATATGCATTTAGTCACAAGAGGTTCCTTTGTTGGAAAAAAAAATTCAGCTAAATGTTTGCAGTTTGCAAACCAACATCTGAATTGGCCCATCAAAAAGTGGCGCAACATAATATTGGCTGATGAATCAAAAATCGTTCTTTATGGAGGTACAGGTTCAAGTCAATATGTAAGAACAACAACAAGAAGATATTTATTTTCCTCAAAATTTACAATCATATAATTACAATAATAATAATAGTAATAATAACAATAATAAGAAGAATATCTATAATATTATAAATAATAAAATCATAATATCATTATTAGGAATAAATATAAAAAATTGATTGACAAGGAAGGAGTCACTCATGTAGAAACCTGATCAAAGGAGTGACACCAAATAATTATATTATTAATATAAATTTAAAAAATAATAATAATAGTAACAAAAGTAATAGTGTTTATAATAATTATGATTATAATAGTATTAATAAAAATAGCAGCAATAAAAATAATAAATAATAACAACAAAAACAATAGAGTTTCTTTTAAAATAGTAAGAAGGAAGAAAAAAAAAAATATTAAAAGAAGTTAATAATGATAAAAAATTAAAATTAAATTTTTTTTAGAATTTGTTTGAATTTATTTTGTTTTAAATGAATTAAAAAAAGAAATAAAGATAAATTATCTTGAAGTTTTAATTTTTCAAACTCATTCACAATGCACACAAGACTTTGATTCCATTCACTGATGCACTGATGTGTAATTGAGTACTTACCATACCTCAAAGGTTTATAGGGAGGTACATTTAGTTTTCCGTTATTAATGTTTCTAGTTAAATGTGAATGTATAAATCGAGTTTCAGTGAAAAAGGTTGTAATAAAGGAAGGTAAGTTTTTATTAAGGGAGCCAAAAACAAAAAGAAGATTACCAAATCTAACTAGTGCTGACAATGTTGGAGTTTTAAGTTTTTTAAGAAGTTTGAAGTTTCTGTATCATGGAGTTGAAAATTTGTTATTTGGATTGACGCTGAGCTGATAACAATTTAATAATATTACAGTTGCAAATTTGTCCCAAAACCTGAAAACAGTAGTTGAGATGAGACTGAAAGATTTGCAAATTATTGAAAGCATGCTATTAGTTCAGATAAGTTTTACTTGCATCTATATGAAAATTCCATGAGTGGTTTGAATCTATAAAAATACTAAGATATTTAACAATATGTGTTGGATATAAATGTCTATTAATTTTAGTTTAGTTATATGGTTGTTGTATAAATGTTTTTGTTTTGGAGATGAAAAAAATATTAGTTCAGTTTTTTCCAAGTTCAGAGAAATTAAGTTTGCGTTTAGCCAATGAACTAACCCTTTTAGATTTAAGTTTATATTCTTACACAAGGAATGATGAGGCTTAATAATATGCAAGATATTAGTATCATCAGCAAACAAATGGGCTGTTAAGAAGTGGACAGAATTATTTTGTCATTAATATAAATCAAAAACAATAAAGGGCCAAGAACAGTACCCTGGGGAACACCACAAAATATGTGTTTGTTATTTGATTTGTAACCATTAATGCTAACAAACTGCTTCCAATTTGAGAGATAAGATTACAATTTAAGATTACCAGAGATAAGATTACCAATTACAAGCAACTCCTCAGATTCCGTAATGTTCAAGTTTAGAAATCATCTTGTTTCTCTGCGCAGCGGCCTTGTTCGTCAAGGTTCGTGTTTTGGAGTTAGAGAGAGGGTTATAACCACAATTAAGTAGCCTCCTCGTCTGTAGTGGCCTTCTTGGCCTTGGGGAGGTAAATTTAAAAAAAAATGGTATGATTAACAATATCGAAAGCTTTTTGTAAGACGATAAAAATGCCACCAATGAAATGACCAGTATCCAGTGCCTTTTAAGAGTGTTTTAAGAGTGGAGATGCTGTTAGCTGATTGGGATGCTGTTACCTGTTGGTTTTCTAGGGTTCAATTTAGATATAAGTGATGAGATTTCAGAGTGGTTTGTAGGAAATTCAATAAACTATGAAAATTTAGATGCTTACTATGATGCTTAAGATTTCTATAGCTAAGATGAGTTTTAGAATTTATTACATTTGTGAAAAAGTTGTTGAATTCTTTGGAGATTTGTTCAGTTATGTATGTTTCGTTAACTCGTAAGCAATTTGGAGGTACATTTTTTACTTTTATTAGAATTTTTATGCCTTTCCAAATTTGACTAAGATTTTTTACATCCTTTGAAATGTATTTTTTTACTCAGTTTTATTAGATTAATTATGGTATATTTATAGCGTTTAAATATAGTTTTTTAGTTTAATTATATTTGTTGGATCTTTTATCCTTAACATTTTCCTTGAATTTTTCCTTAAATTGAGTAAGATCCATAAGATGTCCAGCTAATACAGAATTTCAGAAAAAATAAATCATTAACCCTCTGATACATGGTGGAACCAAAGTCATGGTATGGGGCTGCTTCTCATATAATGGTGTGGGCCCTATAAGATTAATGATATCATGGATCAACATATATATGTTGACATCCTAAATAATGTCATGTTGCTCTATGCTGTTGAAGATATGTCGCTAAAATAGGTCTTCCAACAAGACAATGACCCGAAACACACAAGGCAAAGGAGTGTTTTCATGTCAATAGGGTTGACGTTATAGAGCAGCCTGCTCAGTCACCCAAACCCCATTGAAAACTTATGGGGAGATGTTAAGAAAGCAGTTTCTGCTGTTAATCCAACTAATTCTCAGCAGTTATGGATAGCTATTCAACATGCATGGTATGCTATACCCGCAGAAAAATATCAATGTCTTGTTGACTTAATGCATCAGCATTGCGAAGCCATTATCCAAAACAAAGCTTTTGCAACAAAATACTAAGGGTAAATATTATTATATTTATTTTTAACCTTTTAATGTTAAAAAATTAACTTTCTTAATGTTTCTAAACTTTCTCTAGAAAAGTTATTTTTAGTTATTATTTTTCTCCATTTTCAGATACCACTGCTATTTCAATGACTGCAATCTATTTTTAATATTATTGTTTTGTTTCTGAAATAAAATGCAAAGCTACTGATGTGATTTTTTTTATTCTAATAGATTTAAGTGTCAAAATAAATATAAATTTTTTTTTTTTAATAGTTAGAGAAAAAAAATTGCTCAATAGTATTCAAAAAAACTCAAGGTACTCCTATTTTTATGCTCACAGCTGTAAATGACGTCACTGTGGAAAGTTTTAAAGTAGTCAATCTTGAATCTTACTGTTGCTCTTTTTTTGCCAATTGTAACCAAATGAGCATTGAATTAGACAAAATAAAAGTTTGTTAAAAGTTTTTAATAATAAAGTTATTCCAAAGTTTTAATCGTTCCAAAAATCATTGTACTTTCTCGTTTATGACTTTTTTTAATATTTGTGTGTTGATATTTATGATAATGTTCTTATGTTTTTATATTTAAAGTTTAGAATAAAAATGCTTAGTTAGCACTTACTAAATAAAACACTTCTGCAAGACTATAACAAGTATGTTGTCTGGACCACAAGCTGTAGAAGAGTCAGCAGGAAATCACTTTAGGTACAGAAGCTGAGGTGATATGATTGTCAAGCAATGGATCAACCTGTTTGTTGGCTATATCAGGTAAGATGTGATTAGTGGAATCAAGAAATGAGATAAAAAGTTCAAAGCAAACAATTCAGCTTTGTCATTAGGTGAGGTAACAAAATCTGAACCATGCAAGAGAGGTGGAATAACGTACAATGTTAAAGGGATTCTGATGATGAAGAAGAATGAGATAATAGTTTTGGACAGATCAAACTGTGATCAGAAGCACCTAAGGGTGAATGTGGAGAAATTAAGTACTGACTCGGATCAGAAACAAGACATAAGTCAAATAGAGAAGGTAAATGATTTGGATTATCTAGAAAGCCAGTTGGAAAGTTAACTATTTATGTTAAAGATTGATGAAGAGAAAAGCCGTGGGCCTTATTGCCTGCAGAGTCACTGACACTAGAACTAAGTCATTCAGTGTGATGAGCATTAAAGTCACTAACAACAACGATATTGGCTGATGGATAAAGAGAAAGGGATTGCTCAATTTGATTAGAAATAACATCAAAAGAGTGCAGTCTTGAGATGAAGGAGAGTGGCATAGAGCAAAGAGAAAGGTGATAGAGTGAGAAAACAAAAGGGTGGATTTTTACAAATGTAAATGCTCAGGCCAAGCATGACTATTAGAGTGTTTACAAATTAAAGGAAGATAACCATTAGCACTAAGATCACAAGATGAGACAGTTGAATTCAAATCCAATTTAGTTTGAAATGATTTTTCAGAGTCTATTGTTTTAGCTATATTTTATTATTTCCTTGCAACTCAAAATTTTAGGAATATTCCATGATGTCTGTTAAAAAACCTAAATCAATCAGCCAGCGCATGTCATCTAGTTCATAATACTTTACTTTTTATCATTTATAAATATTTTTATTTCTTCAATTAAACTCACAAATCCTGTAAGAACTTTAGTATAAGACCATGTTAATTATCTTCAGTATCTTTTAACATGGCTTTAAAAAGTCTGTATTGCAGTGAATTAATTATTAATATAGAACTGATTACTTTTGTAACTATTTTCATAACATGTTCTAATGGCAATATTTTACAACACAGCTTCCTGGTGGATTATACAGTGGCAGGACATAAAGTTTGAAAATAATTTATCCTTCTTGCAGAGGGCAATAAATACTTTATTTTTACCAATCATTGCTGATGTCCCATCGATGGTTATTGCAGACAGCTTTTCTGTAATAATCACTTATGGGACACCAATATGTCAATAATTACAGTTAAAACATTACCATTAAAAAAACATATTTATGGAGTTGGTGTATGTTCTGAATAGATTATAAATATCCTCACCCCTTGTCTTTCCTTTCATATTATTGAAATTGCATGTATTCTTCTTGTGATGGTGTTATTTGATAACTATTAGTCTTGTATTGCTAAGATAATCTCATCTTTGTTTGAAAATCCCTTAAACAAACAATTATCACCAGTCATTTTTTAAACAACTATCAATGTAAGCTTTCTTCTTTTTTGCGAGCATGTGAGAAATTTTGAAAAGAAGCAATTGTAATCTGTTTAGAATTTTCCACGTGTCTAGTGAAAAGAGTCTGTAGTGCAGTATATTTGGTTTTAGTTTGCATATTTTTTTCTTTCATTTTACTTTTAAGTAAAATGAAAGAAAAAGGTGTCATTTTACTTTTAAGAAAGTAATTTTAAAATATTACCAAATGTATTTTAGTGGTATTACCAAGTGCAAACTGTGTATCTACTGCACATGCATTTCAGGAAACAGTTGTGAAAAATCAGATTTGGAAAGTTAAATGTGTCGTTTACTGTTTTACTGTAAAATGTTCAATCCCATACTTGTTTTTAATAAAATAATCCATACTTGTTTTTAATAGAAGAATATTTCCATAAGACCAATTTATTGAAGGGGAAAAGAGTGTATATATGTGTGTGTGTGTATATATATATATATATATATATATATATATATATACATACATACATACATACATACATACATACATACATACATACATACATACATACATACACATATCAACCCTCAGAATTAGGGTCTGCATTAGGCAATACCGACCTAACTGCTGACCTAAAAATGTTTGAGATCAGCAAAAAATTGCCGACCTCGTTTCTATGTTTTATGGTAAGACCTTTGTATTACATTTTTTTTGCTGACCAGTTGCCAACCTCTAAAAGATTGAGGTCGGAAAATTGTTGCCAAAAAAATTTGATACAAATGTCTTACCATAAAACATAGAAATGATGTCGCCAATTTTTTGCCGACCTTCAACACTTTTAGGTTGGCATTGCCGAATGCCAACCCTAATTCCAAGGGTTGTATATATACATATATGTGTGTGTATATATATATATATATATATATATATATATATATATATATATATATATATATATATATATATATACATATATATATATATATATATATATACATATATATATATGTGTGTGTGTGTATATATATAGATATATGTGTATATATATATATATATATATATATATATATATATATATATATATATATATATATATATATATATGTATGTATATATATATGTATGTATGTATATATATGTATGTATATATATGTGTATATATATGTGTATATATATATATGTATATATATATATAGATATGTATGTATATATATATGTATGTATATATGTATGTATATATATATGTATGTATATGTGTGTGTGTGTGTGTGTGTGTGTGTGTGTGTGTGTGTGTGTGTGTGTGTGTGTGTGTGTGTGTGTGTGTGTGTATAAGGGTGGTCCTTGAATTTCTTTTTGCATAAAACAGTTTATTTTTATGAATTTTTTTTATTATTATATTTTTCTGATGTGTTTTTATAAAATCAGTCAATATATATTACTTGTTGAACATGATGTTGACAACCAATGGATTTTGTTTCTTCCATTTTTTTTCAGTAAAATGTTGTTGTAACTGACTGACTATCCCATTTCTTCTTCCAGTCTTTTGCATTTTTAGTATCTAAGTTGTATTAATCGAAATTAGTTGTTATACTTTTAACAACAGTATCTGGTTTTCCGTCTTGTAAATCTAGTGCTTCTGACTTAAGTTTTCTTTTTTTATTTCTCAACACTAACACTTGATATTCTTGGTGACTAATATGTTTATCATCAAAGTACAGTGACCATCAGGGTTTCTATATGTAGTGTTTTCTTTGTTTCTGTTTTAAGTTTAAAAGCTTCTTCAATAGTTGATCTGAATATACCAGACTGTGATGGTGCCTGAATATCGAATCCATCTTAAGATAACTGCCAACAAATGGTTGCTACCTTGCTGGTTGATAACTTTAAAGATGCTACTAATTTTGGTTGCAGTTTTTGTTTTGTTGTAATTCTTGCTGGTACTTGTGGTTGTTCTACTAAATCTTCAGCCTCTTGATATTCTGTCTCAGACTCAGATTGGGAAAATGACATCCTTGCTGTTGCCACTACTGTTGTTGAAGTAGGATTCAAGTCGATTTTTTTTTATTTTTTGGATGGGTGGATAGTTTTTGAACTAGCAGCTTTCCCAGTTATATACCCAACCTGTCCTTTGCTCTCTATCTGATGATGAAACAATCTTTTGTCCTCACTCCAAAACCTTTTATCATCTTTTTTTTTGTGATCATAAAAACTTCATTTAATGGATCTTATTTTCTTTGCTTTGCACATTTATCTTATGTCTTAAGCACTTGATTCCATTTTGCCTGTACAACTTGAATTCATAAATAAGGAAAAATTAATTTCTTTTTGTCATAAACTTCTCAATTTATTTTATGAGTTCTTTTCTCTTTTTGATAGATTCTTTTTTTGATGGGTCTATTTTGAGTGATATCCTGTTGTTATTTTCCAGTGATTGTTCTTCTAATGGAACAGTTCTTCTTTTCCTATGTTACTCATGAATTCGTATGAGATTCTTGATTCAAATTGGCTTGTTTCTTTCAGTAGTGGAGACACTTTTCTTATAGGACATTATTATTAAAGATATTACTTGAATATATTTATGAATGGCAACAATAATAAATATAAGTTATTATACTTTAAAACACTCTACAAAAATAACTTGTTAATCTAAAAAAGATTTTATTCTTTGTATTTTGTGAATATTTTACACCGTAGTTGAGAAAAGCTAAAGCTAGAAATGTTATACACAAATGTTATACACAAGCTCAAAAGACAAGCTCCGAAAACATCTACTTTTTATTGTTTCACACAAGTAATGTAAGTAAAAGTAACAAATAACAACTTTTCTTTTTAAAAAAAACGCTCGATTCTTAAATTGATAAATTTGACTAAAAGATGTGATAATAGCCATTAGGCAAATATAGATTCATATATAATTATTAGCGCTGATCAATCAGCAGCTTATATAGTTTAAATCTTACTAATTTCCATAAACTTCAAGAAAACCCCTTAAAGTACTCGAAAGCTTCAGAAATTTCTAAAAACATCCAAAACAGTCCAGAAAATTTTAGAATATTTCGTAAGGTTTAAGAAATTCCTAAGCTTCAGAAAGTCATGCAACTGCCTGCAAATATCATTATGTATTTGTGCGTTTATACATACATACATATATATATATATATATATATATATATATATATATATATATATATATATATATATATATATATATATATATATATATATATATATCTTTGTAGTTTTTAAGTGAAACATTTTTATATACTTTAATGTTTTAATGCACTATTTAATTGAGATGTAGAGGGGCAAAAAAATCAAACATTGTTGTTTTATTGTTTATTTTTGCAAACAAGTTAGTAGCTTATTGTTTTCATAGATATGGATGATAAAAAAATGATTGGTGATCGATCTAGGGTATGAACTTTTACTTATTAATTTTGGTTTAATAATTATTATTTTCTTGTTTTTGATTTATATTGTATAACAATATTTTTTTACTGTAAGTTTTATATAAATTTCAAAAAAAATTTATTTAATGCTCTTTAAGTTGTATTTTGAAACTGACTAATGCCCTTTTCAACCAAAATTTTCAACCAAAATATATCAGGGCTCGAATTAACGTAAAAAAAATCTAATCGCGATTTTTTTGTTGCTCATAACCCCTCCTCTACTCCCGCCGGAGGGGAGGAGGCATTATTTATTTTAACTTATTTATAATAACATATACAATAAGTCTCATTTTTGCATAATTGTAAAATCAATGAACTTGATGTAATCTTCTTTTAATTAATTATTTCATTTTCTATTTTATTTACATATTTTAAACTGTTTAAAACAACTAGAATATTTAATTTTCTATAAATTTTTAACAGTAAAAAAAATTATTTAAAACAAAACAATCTATAAATTTGAAACAGTTATAAAAAAGTATTAAAAATGACGAAAACATTATCGTGATAAAATGTTAAAACTTAACATTTTCACGAAAACCCGCACAAACAAGAATGATAATTAAATTCTTATAAGGTAAGTTTTCTTATCTAAGTAACCTTATAAAATTCCCATGATATTTTTATCTATTGCTTTTTCATTCAATGTATTTTTTAATAAAAGTTAGCGTTCACTTTTCATTCAATAAAATAAAGCGAAAGAAAAAAATGTGTCTAAATAATAGAATCTTTTACAATCTAATACTTTTTTTGATTGCTAATAGAAAAAGTATTAGATCGTAATCGTAAATATTTTGATCGTTTTGTAATCATTTCATTAGTTTAATGCTTAGAATATTAAATTTTCTTCCTCGCTTTCACTTTCTTCCAAATCCGATATTGTAACTGACGCTAGATCAATGTCTGTTTTTCCTGACTTTCTTTTTCTTTTTTCCGGATAATAATGAAAATTTGCTGACAATCGTCTAATTTTATCATTATACCATTTGTCCTTAGCAGTATCAGGTTCAAATTTGTCAATCTCACGACCTTCTTCACTTATCCGAAGTAGAGGTTCTAAGAGATCTCGCCTAAGACAACTTCTCCGGTCATTTTTTACGCGATTCATACATGAAAACATTCGTTCTACTTTCGCATTTGTAAAAGGACAAATTAAAAATAGTTCAAAAATATCAAGAATATTTTGGCATTCTTTGACCAAATTTGATTTGGAAAATACAATTTCCCAAATTTTCAAATAATACTCATTTTGATTGTTACTTATGATGGGAAACATGTATGCTTTTAAAATGATCCACTCATAAAGTATATTATTCAAATCACATCCTACACCAATTAAAAATTCAGAAAAATGTTCAACAACTTCAGCTTTATCGATAGCTTTATCGCCAAAAGTTCCATCATTCACATTTAACGGCCAGTTATAAACGTCAAGTAAAGCTACCAAATGTATAAACAATGGTGATTTCTGGAGAGATTGAAAATGGCCTTCCATACATTTAAAATTAGCAAGTGTACTAACAAACTTTAAAGTTTTTTTCTAATAACTATTTAGAGTCTATATTGCGCTCCACTATTCGCAAAATAAACTTATAAAAATATCATTAAATTTGTTCATAATGAATGAGCTAAATCGGAATAAAGCCCTTGAGAATTCGAGTTAAGAAAGTGACTTATCAATCAATTAACTTTTATTTCTTTTTTCAATCAAAATCTTTTATTTCTTGATTCGAATAGGTATTTAATCGTTTGTTTTTTATAAATTTTTCCTTCCTTAAACGATCAGTTTTTTTATTGCATTTGAACATTTTTGCTAATTGATTTTCTAAATCTTTTATTTTTCTTTCTTTTACTTTATGCTCCGCTTTAAAAAAAAATTATCGTTACAGAAGTCACTGCAGTTTTATACTGTAAAAGAACACTAAATATTCGCGAATAGAGTATCAATCTTCTAAAATAAAAAAAGAATAATCACGGAAAAAAGAAAGAACATGAAAAAACATATTTTAAGAAAAAACATTTTAAGAAAAAACTAATCGTGAAGGTGCGAAAAGTAATCGCGATTCGCGATCGCAATACGCTTAATTCGAGCTCTGTATATATTTTTGAAAGTTTTTTAAGTAATTTTTTTATTGAAAGTACGTAATGTATTTAATTTATTGTTTAACTAGATAGACTTGTTATGATTTAATATTGAGTGCAGCTCAATATTAAATCATTGAAGCGTGTAAATTTTAGAACATTGACATTTTATTATTAGGATAAAGAAAAAACTCAACCTTTTATTGTCATATTTAATAAAGGAGGAAGGTGATTTTCTGTTATATTGATTTGGGAAGCAGTGATTCAGTGTTGACATAATTCATCATTCACAGTTGACCTGTGAATGGGTAATCTTATAAGTAGTTGTTTAAAAATGTAATTAAATTGTAGAAGCGATTTCTTAATTTATAAGATTCACATTTTATTGATTTTTGGCAGTTTATAAACTCAATTTTTGTTTGGTCAAAACTATGTGCTTAATAGTAATTTTTTGATTTTGTCAGACCGTGGGTTATATGTAGATTATTTCAATTTTTCAAGTACAACATTTGGTTCTGTTGCTTTTTGATTATGGTTGTATTGCCTTTGGTTATTAGTTGTTTATAGAATGACAGTAAAGAAAAAGTTGTAGAGCATTTTTAATTATGGCAATCAAAAATTTGAGACTTTTTATGACTTTGTTATTCTTCTGTATTTGGTTAAACATTTTAACTAATTAGGATAGGAATTGTCTTTAAAATTTTTACAAAATAAAACTTATACTAACCTATTTTTTAATCAAATAATTCTAAATACAAAAAAATATTTTGCAGAAAATAGTTTTGAAACTGACTGGCATTAAAACTTTTTAAAAATTTCCAATTTTGAAATATGCACTTAAATGGGAAATAAAATTTGAATTTAAGTTTCAAGGTGATTATTTAAGTTCTAGCAGAGGTTTAAAAGCAGCCATCTTGTGAAAGTTTTAACGTGACTTGTTATAGAACATTTAAAAGTATACCTGTAGATATTTTAACACAGCAAGTTTTTTAAACACTTATTCATCAATTTTTTAAACACGTATTCATCAATTTTTTTAATATATTTTTTATTCAGAGTGCGACAAATCGACGAATGTGCAAATGTTTGTTTAAAAAAAGACAGAAAAACAAACGTTGTGTTTCCTTACTTTTACTTAAGCAAGCGTTGGCATTCGCTAAAATCTTTAAAAACCAACATATAACTTCAGTAACTTTTTTTCCTAATAATTATGCGATTGATAGTTTTTTATTTATTATAAAAAAAACATATTTATTATAAAAAAGCAATAAGTTACTAAAATTTTAACACATTTTCAACGACTTTAAAAGAAACAATAATACTTTCTTCAAGAGTGTTACGTTTAATAATTAAGTATGCAACTGAAGAAAATATTTATGTTTTAGCATGTTTTTTACATGCGTTTACAAGAGCCATAGGAAATTTTAGTTAAAATGAATCCAATTGCAATTACTTTTAAAGAAACCATGCTAAAACAATGCTTTCTTCAAAAGCGCGTTTTTTTTTTTTAATTTTCTTATTATCGTTTAATTAAAGTAATGTTTGTCCTTTTTAAAGTTTTGAAAAAATATTTTTCAAGATTTGCAGAAATGTAATTTAATAGAATATATAGAACTATTATTTTTATTATAGTTTTCATTTTTTACTGTGCATTTAAAAACAACCAATAACATGATTATTATTAAATGCTTAGTATTATAAATATAATAATATCATATTAAGTATTTAATTATAGCCTAATATAATATCTTATTAAATACATATTGTTATATTATTTTTAAAAGTTTTAAAAAAGAAATGTCAAAACAACTTTTATTTAATTTTTATTTCCCTTTTATTTAAATTTCTTCAAGTTTATTTATAAATAAATAAACATTTAACAAACAAAATTAAGGAAAATTCACTATTTTGTATTAATGGATAACAATTTACAGTCATATTGTATATTAGTTATCATTAATTTGCGTGCACTTTGCAAATGCGTGAAAAATTGTTTTGAATTAATAAAAAATTTATAAATTCAATAAGCATTTTTGATATATTTATTATATATTTAGTTATATATTTTTGATATATCTAATTATTATATATCTTATTAACTAGAATAAAACTTATTTGAAACTAAAACTGCCTTATAATTTAATAAAAAATTATTTAAATAAAAGAAAATAAAAATTGAATGAATTGAAAATAAAACTGGCTTGTTCATGGCCAACAGCACGGATTTTGAAGTGGAGATGCACAATCATCTATTTCTAAGAAAAAGTCCTCTACAAGTTCTTTTTAAAAAAAAAAACACCAAAAAAAAGGGCCTTTAGAAAAATAGTGGGGACAGGGGCACATGCCCCTCCCCTTTCCGAATTGTCGACTCTGCTATAATCGATATACCTCTTAGATTAGACATTCGTCAATAAATAAAGAAACGAACGTCAGATTTTATTTTGAAAAAACGATTTGCCATGCCCTGTTATTACATTTATACTATGTTTCTTTATATATAGGAATATTCGTTGCCTATCACAAAAAGTAAACATCTTGATCTCAAAGGAATCACTCCAGAAACTGTAAGCTACACAGTATTTTTTTTGTCAGATGAACATTTTTAATTTTTTTCTAACTTTATCTAATTTTTTTTATCATTATTTATTGAACTTTAATTTTTTGATTCAAATTAGTCTATTGTTATTTTATTTTTGAAATAAGATATTATATGATGTTTTAATATATACAAATATATATTTATATCGTTTTTTTTACTGACTTTTTTCCATATGGTTTTTCAAAAAAAGAAGGAAAAAAATGAAGATTAATGAAAAATATTTTTTTTCTATTTCCCTATTTCAGAATGACGTCAAAAGTACTAAAGTATGCATTATTTTATATATATTCAAGGTCAAGATTTTTTTTTTGCCAACCTGATAAAGACCTCTAAAAGATTGAGGTCAGCAAACTATTGTCAACCTCTTTTTTTTTATTCCGAGGGCTAAATATATATATAAAAAGTAGTAGAAAATCACTTACCGAAAATTTTTTTTCATTTAACACTGTGTTTCATCATTAAAGAATTATCAGAAATGAATGATCAAATTAATAAAACTTCAATTTATACCAAAATTTAAATTACAGAAAGTTACTAATGTCTTAACTACTGACATTTGCAAGTTCCTGTAATTTAATTTTTGGTATAAATTGAAGTTTTATTAATTTGATCATTCATTTCTGATGAGTCTTTATTGATGAAACACAGTGTTAAATGAAAAAAAAATTTTTTGTCAAGTGATTTTCTACTAATTTATAATTGCTCTGTTCTTTTAAGAACATTGAGCACTCTATTTTGTAGAATACATTTTAAAGTTGTTTTAATATATATATACATATATATATATGTGTGTGTATATATATATATTTATATATATATATATATATATATATATATATATATATATATATATATATATATATATATATATATATATATATATATATATATACACACATATATATATATATGTGTGTATAAAATTTTTGTTAAGTGATTTTCTACAAATATATATATATATATATATATATATATATATATATATATATATATATGTATATATATGTATGTATATATATATATATATATATATATATATATATATATATATATATATATATATATATATATTTGTAGAAAATCACTTAACAAAAATTTTTTCCATCTAACACTGTGTTTCATCAACAAAGATTCATCAGAAATGTATAATATATATAATATATAAATATATATATATATATATATATATATATATATATATATATATATATATATATATATATATATATATATATATTTAGTCCTCAGATTTATAAAAAAAAAAAGTTGGCAAAAAATCCTGCTTTTAAATTTTGTGTTGTCCTAAGCTGTTTTAGATTAGCTAAAATTTAAAAACAGAGTTCAAAAAATCAATGAACTTGCAAATATTTAACATAAAAGTGACAGAAAACCAAATGCCGAGTTGCAGATTTTTCTTTCAAACATCAATGTTTGCTTTAACATTTCAAAAACACACCATTTAACCATTTTATTAAAAATTTAAATGAAACAGTTTGCATACTTTTTATAAAATTATTTTATTTCAAATAATAAATTGTTTTTCTGTTTTAATGTTCTGTATATCATACACATATATCAGAATATATAAAAATAAAAAATTATAAAAATACTTAATTAAGACTATGTGAAAACAATATCTTTAAATGTCACATGCTTGGCTTAGGCGTATATGCATCAATTCACCTAGCTGTCAATCAAGTTTGAATCCTCTGACCATTATATTTTGTGCTTTGGCTTTGCATCTCTTTACTTTATGGCTTTGCACCTCTTTTCTCTTACATCTTTCTATTCGTTTTTTATCATTCTCCTTCTTTTCAAGACAGCACTCTTTTAGATGTAATTTTTAATTAAACTGGCCCTTTCTCTTTACCCATCAATTCTAATATTGGTGTTATGAATGTTGTTACATGAGTAGCAGTTAAAATACAAATATGTTGTATAGTTATTTTGAATTTAATTTTTTCTTTTCTAGCTTGCAAATATGATGGATAATGTTTATCAAGATGTTATTGATGAATACTACATAATTGATTGTCGTTACCCTTATGAGTATGATGGCGGACACATCAAAGTAAGATTTTTTTTATTATTATTATCTTTGAACAGTGATGCTTTAATATGTGTAATTTTTATGAATCCTTTTTTTACTAGCCTAAATTTTAGATGTTTTTTAAATATCTATTCTCTGACTAGATGTTTTGTATGTACCTATGTTCTAACTGGATACTATTAATAAATCTGCTCTGATTGGATGCTTTATATAAGCCTATTATCTTGTGTTTTGAAAAAATCAAGTAAAAATAATTTTTGATAGAATCTGTTTTAGTTTAGTCTGTTTTGATCTATCCTCGCTTTATTATTTATTTATTTTTTTATATGTCTGTTAAGAATTGTATTTTATTTTAATCTGTTATATATTATAGTTGTTCATATTTTATAGGGTGCCATTAATATTTATGAAAAACAAGAAACTGTTCGTCAGTTTTTAAAGTCTCCAAAAATTAAAAATGGGAAACGAATTGTTTTAGTATTTCATTGTGAGTTTTCATCTAAAAGAGGTCCAGAAATGTAGGTTTTCACTGTTGACTTTTTAATGTTGTTATTATAATTTTTTAACTGTTTAAAACTAGTTCTTGTACTTATATAAAGCATATTTTTAATAGATTTTAAATGGATTTTACTAATATTTATAATTAATATTTTAAGAGTTTAATAATATTTATAATTAAATATTTTGCTTTGCTAAAGAATAGTTTAATTCAATAAAAGATTTTATACACTCTATAATAATTTTTTTTTATGCACCCTATAACTTTTGTATCCACCTTTTGTATCCCATCTTATCCACCACCTTTAGTATCCCATCTTAAGTCATTAAATTGAGCAGATCAAATGGAATGCTGGCTAAAGTTTGCCATTATGTCAATCTGGAAACATTATTAAATATATATCATGCCATTTTTGGTTCACATATACGATATGCTTGTCAAATATGGGGACAATCTCAACAGCAAGCAGTTCAGAGGATATCCCATCTTCAAAACAAAGCTTTAAAAAATAATACATTTTTAATATTATAAATTCAATCCTAATGTGCTTTACCTTACTTATAAGATACTTAAACTACGTGACCTTGTTCAATTCTTGAATTGCCAGTTTGTCTGAAATCACCAACACAAAAACCTACCTCTTACCTTCAACAATTTCTTTCTAAAGAATGCAAATAACCGATATTATCTTCAATCAATTGATAATCTGAATCTTGCAGTCTTAAAACATCGTTCTGTTACTTATGGATATAAGTCCAGAAAAAACCAAAGCATAAAATCTTGGAATAACCTTCCCTATGACCTAAAAGCTCTCTATTCAATCTATGTTTTTAAGAGTAACCTATTCCATTCCTTCCTAATCAAATACAGTTGATAAATCCAAAGATATGTGTATCTGTGTATAAATAATTGTGATAAGTGCATGTGAATAAGTGCGAGTGTATATGTATGTATGTGTATATGTATGCATGAATGTGTATGTGTGAGCATGAATATGTATGTTTGTATATATTTATGTGTATATATGTGTATTATATGTGTATGTATGTGTTTGTATGTGTGTGTGTGTATATATATGTATATATGTGTGTGTGTGTGTGTGTGTGTGTGTGTGTGTGTGTGTGTGTGTGTGTGTGTGTGTGTGTGTGTGTGTGTGTGCGTATATATGTGTATGTGTATATAATATATACATATATAATACACATATATAATATTATTAAATGTGTGTATATGTATTTGTATGTATATGTACATGTGTGTATATACGTATATTTGTGTATAATATATATGAATCTACATATGTGTATGTATACAATTATTGTATATATACCTGTATTGAATACAGGGTATAAGTATATGTGTTTATATGTATTTGTGAATGTAAGTGTGTTTGTATGTATGTTTTTGTATGTGTCTAAATATGTGTGTATTTGTGTGACTAATACTAAATGACTATTATTTTTTTATGATTATTGTAATTTTTTTTATTTTTTTTATTTTATTTTTATTATTATCATTTTACTTTTATCATTGTATTGTTAATATTGTTACTATTATCACTTTTATTATTATCATTATTAGTAATTTTACTCATTCAACTTTTAATGTTCGTTTTGTTACTGCTGTGGACGATTAATATTACTATTAGTATTAACGAAATATTTATTAGCTTTTATTTGCAAGGTTTTTACTTAAGATTAGTACATGTATTATTTGTAAACTTCCGTGAATGTAACTAATTCAGAATATTTGAATCAATTTATTGATATAAGATTGAAAATTTATTTTTATACACCCTATAATAAAGTTGTGTGTTTTAGGAGTCGTTTTTTGCGTAACAAAGATCGTGATATACATCAGCACTGCTATCCAAATCTTTATTACCCAGAAATGTATATACTAGAGGGTGGTTACAAAGAGTTCTTTAACCAAAAAAAGGTTTGTTTTGATTTTCAAAAGGTTTGTTTTACTAGCAGTGACTTTTATACTAGCAACTTGTAAAACAGTTTGCAATAGATTGTTATAAGAAATACCTAATAGCATAGTATATAATTTAAAGGTATTTCATTAACAATACATCTAAATTGTTTTTTGAAGTTGATTAAAGTAGTAAAGCGCTGTATTCATACTTAACTACTTTAATCAACTTCAAAAACATATATACAAATAAACAAACTTTAAAGGCAAGCATTTCTTGGTAATGCTCATGGCCCAAAAAAAACACACTGTAATTTTGAAGACATTTTCATAAAACATGATAAAACCTTTTTTCATTAAAACTTTTTAAAATGTATTTAAAAAAAAAGTTTCAAATAATATACTTTCAAGATACCTACGTGGCTTCTCTATGGTTTTCCTCTTGTTGTGCTGCTGCAATATCCAATTGCAACCATCACTTTCATGTCTATTAGTTAAGCAATTCTCCAGAAAATAGGTGTCTGTTTACAATAGCTAAAAACCATTGTAAAAAAGTTTTGTCTAATACCAAAGCCCATTATTCTCAGGTCACAAAATCTTGTATATCATCTCAAAAGTTAGGCTTTCATGACTTCTGGAGAATCATTAATGGTATCTATAATAAGGGCAAATCTGTTCTTCCCCCTCTCTTGTATGGTTCTGATTTTGTCATCTCACTCTAAAGACAAAGCTGAATTGTTTGCTAAGAAATTCTTATCAATATCATCTCTTGATTCTACTAATCACATCTTACCTGATATAGCTGACAAACAGGTTGATTCATTGCTTGATGTTCGTGTCACTCCAGCTTCTGTACCTAAAGTGATTTCCTGCTTAGATTTCTACAGCTTGTGGTCTGAACATCATACCTGTTATAGTCTTACAGAAGTGTTCTCCGGAGCTGTTGTCTGTACTTTTAAAACTATTGATGCACAAGAGACACTAACTCTTTAGAGCAGTGCCCATTATAGTATTTGTAGAAAAGAGAAAGAGTAGCAATATTACGACGATGTGATAATGGTTGGAGGTTGGCTGCAAGAGCAGGTCCAACTGTGTTTACAGTGTATTTTTGCACCTTGTCTAAAAGAGAAAGGGCATCATTAGAAGATATGCCCCAGATATGGCAAAGTATTCCATACAAGAGTGGATTTGAGATTTATAAAGATAAAAAATAGAATCCAGAGTAAGAATGTGGTGAGCACAATAAAGAGATGCAACCTTAGCAAGTAATAATTTTGCAATGGATTTGATATATGGTTTCCAAGAAAGATCAGAAGTAAGAGTTAATCTTAGAAGATGAAGGGTAGATCGGTAATATACTCATTGAGTACATTACCATTCATAAATATAGGAAGATCTAAATTATTCCGATAACGGCTGAAATAGGCTGGAAAAAAAAGGGTGTTATCTGAAGCTTGGAGAAGACCAGCATGTCAAACTTTATCAAAAGATTTAGAAATGTCAAGAACGATGGCCTTAACCTCTCCACCTTTATCTAATGCACAATAAAACCTATCAGTTATTACCGTTAACAAATCAGCAGTAGAACAAGAAGATCAAATTCCATATTAATGATCCAAAAATAAATTATTAAATTCAAGATGAGAGATGAAGTGTTTGTTAATTAAAGACTTAAAAACCTTGCTTATGATAGTAAGAAGACTAATGGGACGGTAGTTAGACAAGTAAGATCGCTCTCCAGAATTTTTGAAAATAGGAATAACAGATGCCACTTTCCAGCAGGCTAGAAAACAAGACTCTGATAAGCACTTGTTAAATAGTTTTAAAAGTATAGACAACAGCTCGGGAGAACACCTCTGCAAGGCAACAACAGGTATTTTGTCCGGACCACAAGCTGTAGAAGAGTCTAAGCAGGAAATCACTTTAGATACAGAAGCTGGATGATACAAATGTCAAGCAATGGATCGACCTGTTTGTTAGCTATATCAGATTGAACTCAAATAGTGGAATCAAGAGATGATATTGGTGAAAACCAAACTTACTTTCTGATCATCAATATGTATTTCAGTCTTCTTGTTCTACAGCTGATTTGTTAATGGTAATAACCAATAAGTTTTATTGTGCTTTAGATGTATGTGGAGAGAATAAGGTTATTGCTCTCAACATTTTTAAAACCTTTGGTAAAGTTTTGCATGCTGGTCTGCTCCATAAGCTGTCTTCTTACAATGTATCAGTTAACATCTTTAAGATTATTGAATCCTTCCTTACCAATCATAGTATAAAAGTTTTCCTTGACAGACAGCACTCTTCTTCATATCCTATAACTTCCTGGGTTCCTCAAGGTTCTATCCACGGTCCTATACTCTTTTTAATTGACATCAAGAATTTCCCAGAAATTTTCACATTTAAGGTGGCTTTGTTTACTGATGATACTACCATTTATTTTTGTCTTGATAAGAAGCCAACACTTTCTGATTGCTTGGAGGGGACATTTGAGCTTAAAAAGGATCTCACTTCTGATACAGCTCTCAGTGGCTAGTAAATTTTAATTCAGATAAAACTTAATTGTTTCTGGCTAATTGTTATCGCAACAATCTAGATCTGTATTTATGAACAATAATGTTCGTGATGAATCATCTACTCATCGTCATCTAGGATTAACTCTTACTTCCAATCTTTTTGGAATCTGTATATCAAATCGATTTCAAAATTAGCATTTGTTAAGGTTGCATCTCTTGAATCGTGCTTGCCACTTTCTTACTCATGATTCTATTCTTCATCTCTATTAATCTCAAATCCTTCCTTATATGGAATACTGTTACCATATCTAGGATGGATTTTCCATTGATGCTCTTTCTTGTTTAAACAAGGTGCAAAAGCTAATTGTAAACACAGTTGGACCCAACCAATATCACATTGTTGTAATGTTGCTTCACTTTCTTTTTATTATTAATACTATAATGGGCACTGCTCTAAAGAGCTAGCGTCTCTTATGCCATCTACTAAAATTCATTCTTGTGTTACTCGTTGTTCAATTAAGTCTCATCCTTTTACTGTGACTGTTCTTAGGTGCTCCTAAAATTCTTATTCATCTAGTTTTTTTCCTCAAACATCAGTTCTTTGGAATTCAGACAATTCATCTTGTTTTCCTGGTTCTCATAATTTGCAATTGTCATCTGTTAATCGTTATCTTGCTATATAAACTTTATTTTTTCTGGAAGTGAAGATGTTGAAAATAATGTATATATTTTAAACAAAAGCACTTCTCCCTTTTTTTTAAAAAAGTTAGGTTTTTATTTTGCTTTCACATATTTTAATCTACGATGATGAGATTTATGTATTATGTTATAAATTAGTTAGCATTAAAAAAGTTCTTAATTTATTAAATATTGCAAAGCTATTTTAGATTCCTTTGAAACTAAGTTTTACATTTTATGTTTTACTATTTCTATTTTTAACTATTTAAACTTTTAACATCGTATTTAATTTAAGGTCTTTTAAAAAAAAATTATTTAAAATTGTCACAGTTGTGGTTAAATGCTTTTTTTTTTATGACCTAATATTTTCTGAATAAACTTCACATAAACAATATTAAATAATAATTTAAATATTCAAAAATAAAGTCTTTTTTAATGTAAAACTGCAGAATGTGTACCCAAATTGTCATTTTTTATGTAAAATGCGAGCTGCGAAGCGCTTCTTAACAAGGCCTGCTATATTATTTATGAGTAATTGTTAATTATTCCATGTCACTTTATATTATGATTGATTAGCTATGTACACACTAAACACAAGTAAGATGTCAATAATGATAACAAATGTTAATATTATGATGGGTAACCTTTTAATTTCAAGACTTCAAAAATTCTTTTGGCCATTGAATTGCACAAATTTTTACACAATTCTGGAGTTAACTTTTGCAGCAAGACCTAGTCAATTGCGTCTTTAAATGCATCAACTGTTGTAACTTTTGCAAGGGCAACTCTGGTTTTCACTGTGACAGATTTTCTATAGGATTTAAATTTAGAGTTTTCAGAGGCTAAACAAATGTTTTTATATTATTGTCATTTATCAACATCCTTTATAGAAAAACCTCTCTGCCAAAATAGTTACAGCATGCCGTAACTATTTTGGCAGAAAAGGCAAGGTGCGCCATCTTGCATAAAGGTTTTTGTATAATGAATATTGATAAATGGCAATAGATGATCTTCTAATACTTGTTTGTATTATTAGACCAGTATTCGTCTTCTCTCGTTTTTTGAGAAAGCATAGACCATTTTGTCCTTCAGCAAACATACACCACCAAATAACTATTGGTGAGAGCTTAAAACTTGCTTAAAACATATTGTTCTGCATGTGCAAATAAGTGAAAGGTTTTAAGCATCTCTCACCAAATTGGTGAGAGATGCTTAAAACATGCTTAGAACATATTGTTCTGCATGTGCAAATAAGTGAAAGTCACTCTTGTCACTCCAAATCACAGTTGACCATTGCTGTGGTGTCCAATTTTTAAGTTATTGACAAAATCTCTCTTTCCGATAAGTGTTTTGATCATCATTGGTTTTTTTAAGGGTTTTACAGCTGGTAAGTCAAGATTTTTCTTACACAACTTAAAATTTACCTAAAAACATTGTGGGATTCAAGAATATATTTTTACAACGCCTGTAGTGATAAACAGGTTTGCTTTTATTGCTCTTTCCATTCCCTTTGTGTATGAAGTGCAACTTTTAGCGATCTTCTTCCATCTAACTACCATCCCATTAGCCTTCTTTCTATCATAAGGTTTTTGAATCTTTAATAAACAAGCACTTATTCTCTTATTTTAAATCTAATAACTTACTTTCTAATCATCAATAAGGATTTCGATCTTCTTGTTTTACTGCTGATTTGTTAACAGTAATAACCAATATGTTATTGTGTATTAGATAGATGTGGAGTGGTTGGGGCTATTACTCTCAATATTTCTAAAACCTTTTATAAAGTTTAGCATGCTGGTCTTCTCCATAAGCTCTAATAGTATAAAAGTTGTACTTCATGGACATCCCTCTTCTTCATTTCCTGTAACTTCATGTGTTCTTCAAGGAATTCCCTGTCCCTAAATTCTTTTTATTTACATTTACAATCTCTCAGAAATTCTCACATCTAAAGTGGCATTGTTTGCTGATGATACTACTATTTGTTCTTGTCTTGATGAAAAACCAACACTCTCTAATTGTTTGAAAAGGGTATCTGAGCTTGATAAAGATTCTGATATAGCAAGCTCTGTGGCTGTTGAACTTTAGCTCAGTTAAAATTCAATTTTTTGCAAATACTTGTTATTGCAATAATCTATATAGATCTTTTTATATTTATGAACGGTAATTTACTCAATGAGTCATCTACCCTTCATCTTCTAGAATTAACTTTTACTTTTGATATTTCTTTGAAACCATATATAAAATTCATGACAAAATGAAATGAAAAACCAACACTCTTTAATTCCTTGCAAAAATAGCATCTGCTAAGGTTGCATCTCTTTATTGTGCTATCCGCTTTCTTACTCCAGATTCTATTCTTTATATCTAAAAACCGCTAATCCCTTGTTGTATGGAATACGGATCTTCAAGTGATGCTATTTCTCTTTTTAGATAAGGTGCAAAAATGCATTGTAAATAAAGTTGAACCTGCTTTTGAAAACAACCTTCAATCATTATCACATCATAATGTTGTTTCTTACTCTTTTCTACATTTTTTGATAAATTTTCACCAATGTAAAGAATACAATGGATGGTCGAGGACAATTCCATGTGGCAGATATTCTGCAAAGAATAAAGTTTTCAATTTAGGAAAAACTTTTTTTTTGTTATTTCTTTTTTGAATCTAATAGAATTTCTTAAAATTGATCTTTTAACTTTTCAATTGATTTTATTATTTTTGAAGTAGATTTACATCAGTTGAAGTCACAACACCCATGTGTTTTTCTCAATTAGAGCCTTCTAATCAAAATTGTATATTATTCTAATCAAATTTGTATATTGCAGTCAATGGTTGTACATGACCTACTTAAATTACACAGCCTGATCTGTAAAAAATTAAGAGACTAGTTTTTTATGGCTTATGCATAAAAGCTTGAGTTCTTGTTTTGGTTAGGAGTTGTGTTTGCAGTATAAATATTTTTTATTTTATTAGAATGGTCAAATAATAGTTGCTTTTTTTTTATTCGAGTAATTCCTTTTGAGATTTCCTGCTTCAGTTTATTCCAATAACACAATACTGAAATAGGTTTTAGATATACTAACATGTTTCTAAAAATAACCTTACATGTTGCTAAAACTACCCACAACTCTCCATTGGAAATAATTTTGAAGGTTTGTATTTTTGTATTTATTATAATTGCAATTATTAGCATCAAAATGTAATAGAGTAAATATTCTATTATGTTGCATATTTCAAACATGCAGCAATTAAAATGCAACAAATCAAGTCATTTATTTACAGTAGGTCAAGAAACATCAGGCATATTAACTGTTTTGGAAGAAATATCAGACATACCAACTGTTTTTGAAGAAATATCAGACATACCAACTGTTTTGGAAGAAATATCAGACATACTAACTGTTTTGAAAGAAATTTCAGACATACCAACTGTTTTGGAAGAAATATTAGATATACCAACTGTTTTGGAAGAAATATTAGACATACCAACTGTTTTGGAAGCAACATCAGACATACCAACTGTTTTGGAAGCAACATCAGACATACCAACTGTTTTGGAAGCAACATCAGACATACCAACTGTTTTGGAAGCAACATCAGACATACCAACTGTTTTTGAGTCAATAGCTGTTAATAAAATTCTTATTTTTTTATTGTCTAATAAATATCATATTTCTTTACCTAAATGGTTTCGCAGTGGTGAAAATTACAAATTAAAAAACTGTTGTATATTAACAAAATGGTTGACAAAAATTGTGTATGTTAATAAAATCATTGACAAAAATTGTGTATAAAGTGGTTGCCTGTTTCTTGAAGGTAAGCTCTATTTGCAAAAAGCAGCCCAATATCGTACCCAATATCAATATCGTAGTGGTAAATAATTTGATGAGGGTTGAGAGTAATATTTATAAAGAAGTTGTTTTTGTTTTTATGGTTTTATGGCTTCAAAGAATAATTCTTATGTTGTAAAATCTTCACCTAAAGTTTGCATAACAGGTTTATCTCGTGCATGTTTGACATGGAAAGTTAACAGTGAGAGATTATACAAGTGTAAAAAATTCATGTATATATGTATCTTATGTAAACGGATAGTAATATGCCATTTATATTTAATGTAAAAATTCTATTTGAACAGCGTTATGTACAAACATCTGTAAGTGTAAACATCAGTATGTTAAGTTGAGTTTCGGGTTGTGTATGAAATGATTGTGTACATTATAACTTTTGAAAAATATCATATAATATTACTAAATAGATGGGGTAAGGGTTCTAGTAAGCTCGAAGAAAGTGAAAAATATTCCTCTTTTTTTTGCTATAAGAGAAATATTTAAATGAGTTACTTTCACATAAGTTATGCTAATATTATGTATTAAAATTAATAATGCTTACTTTAAATTATTTTTAAGTTAAAGCTAAACTTATGATTTTATATATATATATATATATATATATATATATATATATATATATATATATAATATATATATATATATAACGGTTACAGTACAAATAAATTAAATCCTAATATTGATGCATTAAAAATGTTATTTTTACAGATTACCACTATTGGAAATAACTAAAAATGGTAATACTGACTGATACTCGCAATTGCTTCATTTAAACTGTTAAAAAACCCTTTATTAAAATAATAAAGATTTTATTAAATATCAATTATAAAATAATTTGTAATAGTATTACTCCAAAAAAAGCCAAAGAAAAGCTCCTTATAAAAAAGTATAGCATGAATATGTATAGCGTGACTTAATTTATGAACAGTTCCTAAGAATTATCTTTCCTTCGTGTAGTTTTATATTTCTAGGAGTTTTACTAGATGAAGTTTTCTAATATTAAAAAATATATAAAATACCAAAGGCTTTGAATGAAAATAAAGATTGAAATGAATAAAAAATCAATTTTTGCGTACGTTTGAAGCATGATATTTAAAAAACAAAAAAGAAATCTGCCTATACTATATTTTTATCCTTTTTTAAGTCCATATCCCCAATTGAATGTAAAAGTCGTTTCTGAAATTTTCTTTTTATTGTGCTAGAGTGTTCTTAATCTAAGTTTTTAAAAAATGTTATGATTTTACAAAAAGTTTACTTTACGCATTTTTTACAGGAGTATTGTACGCCCGAATCTTATCAGGAAATGGCTGATCCGAATTTTGCGCAGGACCTAAAAAAATTTAGTAAACGTTCGAAATCATGGACAGAAGATAAATCTGGACGCAAAAGAACTGGACTTAGGTACTAAATAAATTATTGCATGTATATAATAAAAATATAATTGTGGCTTCAACAGGTAAATTTCGATTTTTTTCTCCGATAATTTTGATTTAAAAAATAACCATGTGTTCAGCGATCATTTTGTGAATCAAATTTATCAAATTCGATTTAATATGGTTTTGAGGTAATTTAATATCTACTTCTTTAAGTTCTATTTGAATTTTGTGTAACGCTTATAATAAAGATTTCATTGTAAATATAACTTAAAAACGTATAAAATTTATCATTACTGATGGTTTATGTGCGAGTTTTAAAAGCTTGTACTGTTTATTTATTAATTATTTTTTTTGTTTTGTTTTAAAGCATTATGCAGATATTTCTACGCTCTAAGATAATTTGCGATGTTTGAAAAAATCTTAAATATTTTAACTTTTTCCTTTGCAATATTTTTTTCCAATAATGTTTGAGTTGTTGGCATTTTTCAGTTTCTATAGTTTTGAATATAATTTATTGTTTTTTCTTTTTGGAATGAATTTAGCGTAGGTTTTGGATAACATTAAAGCTTTTATTTTTTATTAATACCACGCTACTTTTAAGTTTTTATAAAATTTTAAAATGAAAAAAGTTTTATTCTATTATTATTGGGGGAGAGGGGTTGCATGACGCATAAATATTTTTTAGCATAATCTGCTGTTATTGCTTTTTTTATCATTGATAAAAAATTTCAAATGTTTTGTCAATTGTAAAAAGGTGATGGTACTTTAACCTGATTCCGTTTTTCTAGATTAAAAATACAAAAACAATTTAGAGGCTCCAAAATAATCGCAATGCTATTTAAGTTTATTTAAACATTTATGTTCAAATCCTTTTCGTTTTTCTTTTTAATTAGGTGAAACTGATTATTAAAAAAAAAATAGTTTTGATTCCAAAAAGCATCCGCATCTAGGATTTCTAGAGGATATTCCTTTAATACTTGAATAGCAGGAAGTATTTATCAATCGAAAATTGTGGGATTCCAACAAAAGTTTGGGTCTTTGTTCTAAATGTCAAAGGTTCGTGTTTCTGATATTTAAAGGTTGTAACTTATCTGATTAGAACTTAACTGATTATAAGGGTTGTAATATCATATACCCATTAAAAAAGTTGATTAAGCATAAAAGTTATAGCATTTAAAAGTGCACCTAAAAAAGTAGTATTTGTTGGGCACAACTTAAACATAATATGCTCTAAAGTAACAAATCTATTTTAGATGCTATATTTTACCAAGTTTTATATCATATACAACTGTTATACATGGAGAATAAAAGGCGTGTACGCGAAATAAATGTGAAAGTAGAAAAACAACTAAAAAGAAGTACTCGATTTTTATTTCGAACCAAGTAATAATTTTAATACAATAATATAAGAAGATCAAACATTAAAAAAAAAAAAAATCAATTATTCCTGCGGGAAATTTCGAGCTTTTGCTTTAGTGGTACACATCAGCTTGCACACAGAATAAGAATCAAAACTATTTGATGCTTTTTTAAATGACATTTTAATATCTTCAATATTTCTGCAAAGCTTTTTTGTTTTTTTCTTTTAATAATAGCCCGGTACTTTTCAATAACTCTCAATTCTGGGCAGTTTGGAGGATTTTCTGTTTTAGGCACTAATTTCACATTATTCTTTTTACACCATTCCATAACTAGTTTACAATAATGAATTGAAGCTAAATCAGGCCAGAACGCAGGTCTGTTATTGAGTGATTTAAGGAGAGGTAAAGGCGTTTTTGTAAACATTCTTTAACATACATTTGACCGAAAAAAGTGAACTGAGAAATATAAGGTGCTAATTTTTTGCCACAACTGCAAATAGCTTGCCAAATCAAAGCTTTTTTAGCGAACTTGTCATGTCTTGTGTTGATGATCGTACTTGATATAAGTTTCATCATCTTCAATAATGCAGAAATTTTTAGAAATAAAATTGTCATACAACTTTCTGCCGCGTGTTTTTGCGCTTGTTGAGTTTTAGAACGGTTGGGCACTTTTTGTGCTTTGAAAGAATGAAAACCATGTTTGTTTCTAACTTTTGCAACAAAACTATGAGAAAATCCATATATTTTTGCGCTTTCCCTTAGTGAAAGGCTTAGGTTATGGTGTATGGATGTATTTGCAACGATTTTGCTACCTAATTGAAGCTACTATAGTTGCTTCAATTCGATAGCAAAATATTTACAAAATCCTTATAGTACTATAAGGATTTTATAAATATTTGTGCATAATTTTTTCTCTTACGTCATTTTTAAAACTAACTTCAAGTTAAATCCTAAAACTAACATATTTTTTTGAAACCACAACACGTTGTAAACAAAATACACAACAATTTAAAAGATTTTAATACAACCAATGAAAAAAAATAACGTGCTTATTCTTTCACATTTATTTCGTGTACTCTAGGGCGTTCCGTAATTTAATGGAGAAAACTTTTTTTTTTCGATTTTTTCTGCTCCCTGACAATTTTCCCATTGCTATTGTTTATATAAACATATTGTTAAATTTTTTTAAGTCTGAATTAACGTTTAAGGTTGCCACCGTGCGGTAGAATTAATAGAATTTATGTGTTTTTATGGTTTTTTACCATATAAAAGCCTATATTTAATGTAATTTTTTATACCATACATTTCAAGTTGGTAAACACTAAACAAACATATATATCAACAGAATTAATGGTAGTGAATTGTATAGTAATTAACAGGATTGTATGTGGCAAAATCGTGTTTTAGTTGCAGGTGCACCAAATTATGTAGAAGAAAAGTTGCTGGGCATTCCAAAAATCATGAATGGGACAGGATTAGTTCAAGCAGAGACAAGCTTTGATCTCTTTAAAGACTGGGAGTTGAACAAATCTATCATTGGTATGGTATTTGATACCACAGCTTCCAACTCAGGATGGAAAAATGGAGCTTCTGTCATTCTAGAAAAAAAGTTGAATTCTAAGCTGCTTTATTTATCATGTCGCCACCATATCTTTGAGATTATTTTGTCGTCTGTATGGAAACACCTGTTTGGCCCAACGACAGGCCCAACCAATATAGAATTTCTAAAATTAAAGAACTCTTGGGACACAATCCCTCAAAAGAACTACAATTTTAAATTGCTGGACGTAAATGAACGTTCGTTGAAATCCAAAAAAGAAGATATGATTAATTTTCTTAAACTGTCCCTCCAAGAACATACATTTATAAGAGATGATTATAGGGAATGCATTTATGTCCCGTTGTTACTCCTTGGTGAGAAAAATGTGAAAAAGGGAGAACAATGGCTTAAGCCAGGAGCTTTCCATCACGCTAGATGGATGGCAAACATTCTATATGCAGCTAAAATGTATGCGTTCAGTGAGCACTTAGGTTATGATAAAAATATGATCCAGAAGTTGCATCGCTTTCGCCTATTTACATGCTTATTCTATGTAAGAGTTTGGTTGACATCTTTAACACCATAGATGCTCCTATCAACGACCTACAGTTTTGGAAGAATATGCAAATGTTTAAAGAAATTGACCCAGGAGTAGCAGAAGCAGCTTTGATAGCTCAAACAAGACACCTATGGTACCTAAGTGAAGAAGTTGCACCTTTTGCCCTCGTTTCAGGATCTGTGCGTACCCATGAAAAAAAGAAAATTGCTTCAACAATTCTGAAAAAAATAAATGATGAAAATATGGAAACTGGAGTGCCAGTAATGCCACAGATGAATCAAAACGTGAAAGTGAGCTCTCTAACTGGAAAAAATTCCAGGCTTCTTTTTGATCTTTTGAAAGTAAATACTAAGTGGCGTTCACTATACCCCAATGAATGGTTAAAAAATTATGAGTTTAACTACATATCTGGGATATAAAAGGATCTAAAAGTTGTTAACGATTTAGCGAAAAGGTCAGTTAAACTAGTTACTGACTTTAATCAAAGTCTAACACGGGATGAAAATCAAAAGCAGTGCCTTTTCCAAGTAGTGGAACAGCATAGAAGGAACATACCAAAGTTTGATAAAGCATCAATGTTGATAAAAAAGTAGAAATCTTTTTAACAAATATGTATGTAAATGCATGAATATAACTCTGTTGGACTTATTGGAACATCAGTTACCAACATTTTCTTTTATAATGGAAATATATATTTTTACAATTTATACAGTTTTTATTTTATTATAAATTTTCTTTTGTAAATTTTATCTTTTCCAAGTCTAAATATGTTTTAGTGAGTTTGAACCTAATATAGAAACATTTAAATTTAATATCTGTAACATTGTTTCCAATTGATTAGTTATATACAAATAATAAGGAAATTAAAGTTTTCTATAACTTTGTTTTGTTACTCAATTTATAAACTAGTAATTACTTAAATCTCAAACATTTAATTTTTATTTTGCATAAAGGTCTAAATCAATTAATTATATGATTGTGTTCTAGTAGCAATTTTTATGTTTAGATTCATAGTTGTAATCAATTAAAAGTATTAATTAATGTTCTGCATTATTATCCCAAATTCATGAATAAGATTAAACTTTAATAATTCATTATAACTTTAAATGTCAAATCAGCAGGTATTGACCTGAAATTTGAATAATCTTATCAAGTCAAATGGGAAAATTACCAGGGAGCTCGTATTTTCAAATAAAAAATTTTTCGGAACACCCTAATATACAGGGTACATAATTCTTCTTCTTACCTTAGAGCAGTAGGGTTATGGCACCCCCTTACCGTGAAGAAGCACCTACCGTGGTTTTTGAAAAAATTAGTAAATTTTTTATGTTTTTTTTTTAATTTATCTTTTTAGTATTGTTTTATGCAAAACTAACTTATTTTACTAATAAAAAATTTTTAAAAAGATATATTTTTAAAGATTTGAGATGTTTTTTTACCCGCAAATGATTTTTTATTGCTTTCTTAAGAAAATCTTTAACAGTAAAAAAAAGTTTGTCTTGTTTTTTTACGGCTTAAAACTTATAATTTTTTTGATAAAAGTTTAAAATAGTTGTAAAAACATTGAATATTTTAAATTTTATAAAAAAATATTAGTATTTTTTGTATAACATTGTTTAATCTTTTACACGGTAGGTGATTACGAAAATTATAATAGTTAGCACTTACCGTTTATAAAAAATATTTTTCGGACGTGCTTTATTTTATGAAGTTTTCTCTCTAAAAAACCATTTTAGTTTAACTCAATTACCAATTTTAAGGTAATTTAACCCTAGGGAGTATTTATTTGATATGTTTTTTATACTTTATTTATTATGTGAAATGAATTCGATTACAAAGATGCACGGTTCATAAAAGAAAAAAAATATTCGAGAAAAGCTTTTGTATTCAGAAGAACAACTGCATGCAGCACTTAGAGCTTTAAATAAAGGTGAAAAAATTTTATGTGTCAGCAAAAAGTTTAGCGTTCCTGAAAGTACCTTACGCGACAAATTATTTGGTAAAAGCCAACCCAAACTGCAAAACTCTGGCTTTAAATCATATCTTGGAGAAGAAATAGAGAATGAATTGGTTGCTTGGTTAATGCAGTGCGCTAACATGGGTTTTGCGATAACAAAAAAGTTATTAATTAAGGCGGTACAAAAAATAGTTAAAGGGTGAGGTATAAAAACACCATTTAGAGATGATATCCCAAGTAAAAACTGGTTTTATAAATTTATGCGTCGTGTTTTTAATTTAGACGAAACTGGTTTATAGTTAGCACCAAAAGCTGGAAAAGTAATTGGCATTTGAAGAAGAAATGTCAATAAAGAATGCAACAACAGCGATAAGGAAAACCTTACAACTCTATTTTGCGTAAATACAAATTGTAAATTTGCACCATCATTAACATTGTACAAGTATGCTTGAATGCCAAAAACTATTGCTGCTGCTGCACCACCAGGTTGGGTAAAAGTGACAGCGGCTGGATGACCGCCAAATGCTTTTATGAGTACTTCACAAATGTGTTAGTACCATATTTGAAATCTATTAATACACAATTACCTATATGTGTTCATGGATGGACATTACTCGCATCTGTCTAAAGAGCTTAGCATGTATTACTCTTCGGAAAGAATTCATTTGATTTCGTTGTTTCCTAGTGCTACACACACCTTACAACCATTAGATTTGTTAGTTTTCGGACCAATGAAAAAAAAATGGCAGAACATTTGTCGGCAATAAAAATTAGATAACGATTTTAATAAAATTCGCAAAGAAAATGTACCAATGTTGTTGAATAATTTTGTTATGGATCCAAATATGAAAAAAAGTATTATTAACGAATTTA
This sequence comes from Hydra vulgaris, assembly GCF_038396675.1. Lineage (NCBI taxonomy): Eukaryota > Metazoa > Cnidaria > Hydrozoa > Anthoathecata > Hydridae > Hydra > Hydra vulgaris. The sequence goes on along the minus strand of NC_088922.1, from coordinate 61,211,352 downwards.
GATTGACAGGAATATTTCCATTTAATGCGAACAATGTTGATTATAAAAAAGTAATTCGACGTGTTAGATTGAATTCCACAATTGATAATAATGAAACGAATCTTTCAAACCATAATAACGTGGGAAACATATTTGAAAACAACGTTGCACCTGAAGTATTGCTACAGTTTGAAAAAACTGGAAATAAAGAATGGGGAGGTAAATCTGACTTCAGAGAATTATTTAATTTTTGGAAAAAACTTAAATTTAACGATAGCTCCAAACAAACCATAAATTTAATAGAAGCCAACAATAATGTATTGAACAATGAAATCGATAAAAAATCGTATTTAGATATTAGCAGTACGCAAAATGAAATCGTATCTAATAATGTTAGCGAATTTGGAAAAAGCGTAATAGTTAATGAATCCGGTGAAAATAAATCAGCAGCAGATCCACCAGATTCCACCAAATAAACAAATAATAAAAGATGTAAACCCATTACACGACTTTCTTTTATGGCCAAAACAACCAATCACGTAAAAAGGCTGAAACAAGTTGAACGAATAATGAGCGTTGTGACTTTATCCAAATGGTTAGAGATTCAAATAACTAGAGAAAATGCAAAGGAAGAAGAAGATATCAAAAAAATTGAACGTAAAAATAAAGCTGCTGAAAAAAAAAGAATTGAAAGAAAAAGAAAAACAAAATCTAAAAGAAAACAAGCTGTAACAAAAGAAAAGAAAAATGAAAGACAAAAAAAAAAATTTAAAAAGAAAAAAGTTTAAATTCAGAAAAAAGCTTTAAACCCTTTAATAATTATACTCAATTATTAACTAAATTATATATTCGAATTTGAGTAAAGTTATTTTTTTAACGTTATTTTTCATTTTTTGTAAGATCTAGTACGTTTCTTCACTTACCATGATAAAGCACCACCTACCGTAATCATTCTCCACCTACCGTGTATGAAAAAAATACACGGTAGGTGGAGAATTTTATAACCAATGTCTTCTTTGTTTTGTAATCATATTAAATTTATGTATTTGTTACTCGATTTAAATATATAAAACTAAAATTAAAATATACGATTTTTTTCATACACGGTAGGTGGAGAATCGATTACGGTAGGTGGTGCTTTATCACGGTAAGTGAAGAAACGTACTAGATCTTACAAAAAAATTAAAAATAACGTTAAAAAAATAACTTTACTCAAATTCGAATATATAATTTAGTTAATAATTGAGTATAAAATATTAATTCGAAAACCCTAAATAAAAATCTGTTATGGTTTTGGAGTTAAGAAGTTTTGAAGTTAAAAGTTTTCTTAAAGTCACGGTAGGTGGTGCCATGACTCTATGTAAAGGTTAATAATATACTAAACTCCTCTTTCATTAAAACTAACTACATAGTTGCCTTTGGTGTTGATTATAATCTCTAAACTTGAGTACACTTTCTAAATCTATTCCATGTAGGAGTAGATTTAAACGTGTAGAATTTTACAAAGTTTTATGTTAGAGATTTTCTCTAACATAAAACTTTGTAAAATTTAGCAACTAATACTTAACTTTGTAAAACTTAAAACTCAATATGTTACTGAGAATATCATACCCCCTGTATATAAGAATTTACTTTGGTTCAAATTGTATCTGACAAACCAAAAGCAATTTTTATACTATGATCAATATAACACAATTCCATATTCCATAACTTGGGGGGTTCCTCAATACTGTATTTTAGGACCACTCTTATTTCTATTGTATATGAACGGCTTATACCTATCATTACATTTTTTAGACCTAATTTTGTTTGCTGATGATTCCAATCTTTTTTGTTCTCACAGAGATTTTAAAACACTTTTTAAAATAGTTAATGAACAGTGTAAAGTTGTTATGTAAAGTTAATGTGTTATGTTAAGTTATGTAAAGTTAACTTTACATAACAGTGTTATGTAAAGTTAAGGAATAGTTCGTAAGTAACAAACTTTCACTAAATGTAGATAAAACAAAATATATACTTTTCAATAAAGTAAATAAATCAGAAAACATTCCTCTTAAATTACCAAATCTTATAGTTAATAATACTTATATTAAAAGCTAAATATACGCAAACTTTTTAGAACTGGATGAAAATTTACTGTATTCACATGTAAACTCAAATATAATTTGAAGTTAACACCCTATTCAATTATATACCGCGGACCTTATCTGTGGAAAAAATCCCCACATATTGTCAACAACAACAAGACTACATTAGAGCAATTTAAGAATGAATCAAAGCGATTACTACTGTTCAGGGATCTTAATTTATCCGACTTTTTTTTCCGATGTTTTTCTTATCCGATGTTTCTTTTAAAGTAAGCTCAATCAAATAAAAACAGATTCATTTATATTAATGAAATTTAAGTGATAATGTTAAAAATAGTAATTATGTTAATTACGAAATTTGTATTATATAAAAAAATTGTATAACTTTTTTTTTATTCAAAAATTTTTAAAGTGTTTCTTAAATATTTAAGCTTTTGTAAGCATTCTAACACTCCTTAATTATTTGTTATTTTCAATTTCTCGTTTATTTTGCTATTTTGAATTTCTCTTTCCTTTTGCTATTTTGAATTTCTTAGTTATTTTCTGTTTTAATTCTGATTTATGTTTTTATTAAAGATGTTATGGTTATATAGAATTTTTTATATATTTGGGCTCAGTGGTTAGGCAAATGTGCCTCCTTCTTGCTCCAGCCATTAATTTCAATATATGTATATGTAATGTTAACATTCTCTAACGGCGAAATAAATTACACGCACGTAAAAAAAAAAAAAGAATGTTATTCGATATAAAGCTTGATAAAATCATATAAAGATGTTTTTTATCTATAAATAAAAATCGTCTTTAAATAAAAAAAATCTCCTCTTAGTTTAACAATCGTATCCGACATAAAATTTAGTAAAATAGACCATAAATATCATTTTTTTACTTAGAATACATTGGCGGAACTACCATACCGCAAAACCCCGCAATATATTTATAGTTTGCAACTAGAGCAAAAATCAAGGTAGTATGATTCGGTTTCTTGTTTTTTATTTAATTTATATAGTTAAATAGAGTTGTTCGTGCTAAGCATATATTTGTATATACCATATATTTGTACTTAAATATACAAAAGTTAGTTATAACATAAACATAAACCGAAGAATCGCATTAAACTAAATGGAAATTAAACATAGCACGAACAACTCTATCTCACTATATCAATATTACCATTTTGAACCATTTCATGAACTATAGCAGTTGAACTATGTAAAAACTAAATATAAGGTGAATTATTTTTACTAATAACCAAGTAAACTAAATTATAACTAAAACGGATCTTTGTACTAAAGTATACAAAAATTAGTTCTAATATAAAATTAAAACGAAGAACCTCATTATACCATCTAAACTAAATGGAATTTAAACATAACATGAACAACTCTATTTAACTATATAAGTTAAATAAAAAACAAGAAACTGCATTATACTACCTTGATTTTTACTCTAGCTGCATACTATAATAATCACAGAATGTGAATAAATAATAATATATATAAAATAATATATATAAAATAAGAAAAGAATATATAAACACAATATGTTAAAAAATAAATCGGTAATGAGAGACTTTAAAAATGTAAAAGTCAGGGATAAAAAAATATTTTTGTACAAAATAGTATTTTTCAATTATAGTTAAATGACACAATTAGTTTAACTGTAATAAAAATTAAAAAAAACTTTATAAATAATACTAAAATATTTAAATTTTAATATTTAATAAATAGTTAAAAACACGATGTTATAGATCAAAAATTACCCCTTAAAATATTAAACAAACTTTAAAAAACCCGTTATATTTAAATTTTTTGGTAAATTATGATTTTAACGCTCACAATCACCACCAAATTTCCAAAGTGCGGTACATGAAAACAATGCCTTTACACATGTACAAAAAAACTCTACAACCTTTCTCTATTTTGCTGCCATATCGTATAAGTTCATTGCACATTTTGGAAACTTCCGGAATTGTCATCCAAACAATTTCGTATATATTTTCTTCCATTATCCAACCCCACTCAAATGGATGAGGCAATGATCGATTGTTATACAATGATTGTGCCCAGCAATACGAAGCTTGATAAACAGCTCTAGAGTAATTCAGTTGCAAAGCGTCTTGCGTTGGGGTATGGTATCTGATAAACTTCCTTTTTTGAAAATAAGTCTTTTCTGCATTCATTTACACTACTGTAAGAACTTGCAGGGTCATATAGTAGCACAATAAATCTTTCAATTAAGTTGAAAATACTACTGATATTATCCTTTGAGGGATAATTGGAAATTGATTGCTAGGCGTTAGTAAGATCTTTAAATTTTTCCCAAGTTTTACAGGAAAGTTTTTCCCTTTTTCCAGCAAAAAATGAACTTGATCGCAACTTGTTATTGCGTGAAATAGAGGTAAAAGTTTCTGTTTTATCAAGACGTGCAGTGAAATGAAGCTTTGATTTTCGCCAGTACCAAACCATATCCATAATTCTTCTTAATGTAGCTTATGAAAAAGTTCTAAACCTAAAATTAGAAAACCATGATCATGTGATTTTTAATAAAAATTATTTTCATGACTTGAAATATTTTCTGACTAAAGGATAAATAATAAGTTTTTCTACAGTTCTGAGCTTTTTTGAGTCCACTGCTTATAAGTAATAGCAGCATTATATGTGTGAAGAAGTACACTAATGTTTGCTTCTTCATGTTTGCAAGGATCAAGATTAGGTTTATTGATATTTTGGCTTGATATCACTAAGTCCTAGTAGGTCACAACAATCAATCTATCTGTTTGAAGACTAGATACTTGGACTGAAAAGAACTTAAATTAAAAACAAGGTAAAAGATGTGATTTATTTTCACTGTGTCCGTTTTTTGAAAGAGGCGGTGGAAAAGTGTGGTTTTTATGAGCAAAAACTCGTTAAGGTTGCCATCTCGGATCTAGTAGGAAATGTACGGTTGCAAAAACAATTGGCAGTTCTTTTTAAGCATAGATATTTGCGATTAATCTTTTAACTTCCTTTTTGTATTGACATAACTAAAATGTGGTAGCTTATTTCGTTTTATTGGATTAAAGATACACTCCTTTATTCCGTTTGGAAAAAAATGGTTAAATATTTTTTATCCGAAATTCTTAATTGAATTAACATTATTTACCACTTCTTTATCTTTGATATCATGGGTATCAAGCACAAGAAGATCTAGGCTTTCTACTTTTAATGGATTACCCATGTTTGAAATTGAAATCAACTAAATTCGTTCATTAAGAAACAAATTGATTTTGATGACTTTTGTTTTACTCATGATGTTTAAAACTTGTTTCCACAAAATCATCTTTATAATTTTCTGCGCCTGGTAAATTTGATTTAAATTCATATACGCATCGAGCTAACTTAGGTCCACAAATCATCCAACGGAGTAGTTCTTAAATATCTTTCGTCAATCCGATTGCGCCTTAGGTGTTTTACTTATAAATAAGAAACAAATACCAAAAAATTACTTAAGCAACTTCAAAAAATTTAATTTTTTCAGATAAGCTTCTATAATGGACATTTTTTTGTTATTGTAATAAAAAAACAGCCTCCTTCTCCTTTGACGCATTTGTTATTTTGCTCATGTTCATGGTCTAACCCAAAAATTTTTTTCGTTTTGTTTATAACAAACATGCCGTTCTAAAATAGTCTTGCAATTTCTGGATTTGTTTCTACCAGTTGAATTATATCTGCTAAATGTAAGGATAACCAGCGCAAGTAATGCGTATGGTCAGGTGAAAAAAACCAAAGCAGCAGTTGTTGAATGCACTGCCTATACAAATCAAAATTTCCAGTTTTTTCATTTGTTGCACAAAAGCGAATATTTTCAACTCAAATCTGAAATACAATGACTGAGGAATACAATGGCTGGTCAAAAGTAATAAAAGGTGTTTGACCTTTATTTAAAAAATCAATGATGTTTTGATCACATCCATTCCATGTTTGATCGGGATATAATGGGAGAAACGCCGAATGAACTATGACGGCATTAAACAAGTTTTTTAAACAACTGTCATGCCGAAAAAGACGTGTAATTAAGGAAATATTCAATTTTTTAATAATTTCAGAGGGAAAGTACTATGAGATTGATTGTCGTATCAAAGTGTTTTTATATAAGGAAGAGTAAAAAAAATAAACTTATTTTATATTTTAAATAAATAAAAATCTTTTAAAATTTTGCACATGGTCATTAAAAAAAAGAGAACTGAAATTTATAAATAGCACAAAGTTTGCACCAATTGGCTGCACTATAACTATTCCAGCCGGCATTTGGTCCTAAAAAGACAACTTATAAACGTTCAAAAGACGTACTGAACGTCTTTTGAACATTCAAAAGACGTCTTTTTAGGACCAAATGCCGACTGGGATTACACTAATACTTTTTCTAATATAATCGATTACTTCTTTTCTCTGAGGTATTTATGGGTAAATATGCTCCACTAGTAACTAGACTTACTTGTTCTAGTTGCAAACCTTATATAGAAACTAAATATAGAACGAATTATTTTACTAATAACCGTATAAACTAAATGTAAGCTAAAACGGATATTTTTACTAAAATATACAAAAGTTCCCAGATATCACATAGGAATCAGGCCGACATTGGTGTGACATAATGTAATTTTTACATGCTTTTGATGGTCGGCTGCTCATCAGCAGGACGTCGAAAAAGACGTCAAAATAACATTAGCGCAACATCCGCATCTGATCAAATAAAGATGTAATTTTTTATATATTTTTGATGGGCGACTGCTCATCAGCAAAACGTAAACGAAGACGTCAATATAACATCGGCTCGTTGTCCGCATTTGTACATTTTATTTACGTCCTGCTGATGAGCAGCTGACTATCAAAGTTACATATATATATGCGTGTGTGTGTGTGTGTGTGTGTGTGTGTGTGTGTGTGTGTGTGTGTGTGTGTGTGTGTGTGTGTATGGGACTTTATTATAAGTTTTATAAAAAGCCATATAAGATAAAATAATAACTAAAATAGTGGTGAATTTGTCAATAAATGCAAATAAAAACGTCAATAAACATATTTTCAAAAATATTAGATTTTGCTGGCAATTTTGTAAGTCTTTTAACAGTCCAAGGCATCCTCATAAACATAAAATCTTATAAATTCTTCAAGAAGTATGCTTTAATGTTATTATTGGCTCTACGTTAGAGTTACTTTATACTTTTGATTTCCTAATTATTACTGTAAGCTTGGTGTTTTATATCCAAAAGTCTTTAATTGAACAAGCCTCAGGAACATTTGCTTGGTCCTCAATTCTTTTTGCATGCAAGTTAATTTTTTCACTGTCAAGAGGTGTTGTGACTTTTTATTTATGATAAGATGATAACTGGCCAGGCTTAAAAATACTATTCAATTTTAATGACTGCCAGTTTAGCTTTAACTCCGAACGATTGTTACAAGTAAGTGAACAGCTACATAAAGTGTAAAAAGCTTCATCATTCAAAATAAAAGTACAAATTTTATAATTTTCATTAAGTTTATAGCACTTGCGTAACATTTGTTTTAACTGTGAAGCAATTTACTCATGATCTATATTTTTTATTGAACTTTAATGTTTTTTTTATTTTTTAACCAATTCTTCAATGTATTCTTAAAAACAATTTTATTTTTTAACCATTTGCTTTCGGCTTTTCCCACTGCTATGATTGAAGTATTTTTTTAAAGCAGTATATGTTCTTTTTAGTGTCTATTTCCATAAGATAATTGCTTCTAATTCTTTTATCCTCTGATTGATCTTGGTTAATAAACTTAATAAGTCTGTATACCGTTAATTTATTGTCGTTAAGGAAATGTTTGGCAACGATGGAATTTTTCTTTACATAATTTAATGCAATTTTTGAACATTGTGATATTGAGTCTAAAATATCAATTTCTATTAAAATTTAATATATTAACAAAATTTAGTATTTTAATAAATTTTAATATATTAACTTTATAATAAACAACATACAGTAAATTTGGGTAACCTTTAATTTGTTTTGCACAACTTATACATAATTTGTAAATATGCAAACTGGCATAAAACTTACTACAAGTTTTTTGCTAATTAATATTTCTCTGTAATGTCTAAATCTGTTTTAAATTTTATACACCAAAGTTTTAATCGCAAGTCATATCTTTTGTACGTACTATGAAACATGTCAAAACTAAAGAATATTATATATATATATATATATATATATATATATATATATATATATATATATATATATATATATATATATATATATATATATATATATATATGTATATATATACATATATATATATGGAATATTTTATGGTTTATTTTGTTTATCCAGCCGACATCGGCCCGAAATATAATATAAATATATATATATATATATATATATATATATATATATATATATATATATATATATATATATATATATATATATGTATATATATATATGTATATATATATATATATATATGTATATATATACATATGGAATATTTTATGGTTTATTTTGTTTATCCAGCCGACATCGGCCCGATGAAGTAAAAAGATACCGATCTAATACTGATGTAAAAGATATCGGCAAGACATCAAGGCCACGTCCATGTGTTATCTGGGTTAGCTATAATATAAATAAAAAACATAGAGTTGCATTAAACCATCTAAACTAAATGGAAATTAAACATAACACGAACAACTCGTATTAACTGTATAAGTTAAACAGAAAACGAGGAACCGCATCATACTGCCTTGATTGTTGCTCTAGCTGCGAACTATAATAATCACAAAATGTGTATAATTTGGTCATGATTTTGGCTGCCTTCAAAAATAAAATAAATATAAAACAAGGAAAAAAACAAATTAAGTAATAAGACGGATATAATGTTCCCACTTTCTTCTCTTAATTACCAGCTTTAACACTGGACATCTGCTCAAAGTAGTATAACTATTACACTTACACTTTTTCTAATATAATCAATCCCTTCTTTTCTCTACGGTTACATATGTTTCTCTTATTACGGCTACATATGTTTCTCTTGTTACGGCTACATATGTTTCTCTTATTACGGCTACATATGTTTCTCTTATTACGGCTACATATGTTTCTCTTATTACGGCTACATATGTTTCTCTTATTACGGCTACATATGTTTCTCTTATTACGGCTACATATGTTTACTGAACAGTTTTATAAAAAGAGGAGTTTAATAAAACTTCAACAAAGTATGGAACGGTTGAGAGGTTGCGGTTATGTTATTCTCCTAAACTAGATGCGGTCTATTGCGAGCCTTGTTGGTTATTTTCAAAACTTCATAATAACCGGCAAGCACGGGGAATTAGAGACTGGCAAGACCTTACAAAAAAACCAAAAGGACACGGAAAAAGTAATTATCATATGCAATCATATTGTATATATGATAAGTGGAAGTAAATTGAAACAATTTATAAAAGCTTATAGGAGGAAATTCGATATCAATCAAAATTTTGGTTACAAGTGTTAGAGCAACTTGTTAATATAACATTATCATTTTCTAAAAATTGTTTAACTTTCCGTGGTCATCGCGAATCATTTGAGGATGAATATAATGGTAATTTTATAACCCAAGTACATCTTTTATCAAAATATGATACTGCAATGAAAAAAGTTTTGATCATGCTCCATGGAACTATTAAAATTTAAGTCATTAAATCCAGGATGAAATTTTTCATTGACTTGCCACACATTTGAAGACAATGTTAATCACTATATTAACACTAGCAATGCTTCTTTTTGTACATATATCATGGATACCATGCAAGACATAGCAAACAAAGACCAACTAAGTCAAGTATTTACATATGTAGAAATAATAAAAATGAAAAAGAGGAACCAACATAATATATAAAAAAGCATTAAATCTGCTTGAAAATAATAGTATAACATTAAATAAATGTTATATTATTATTTTCAGGCTTACGACAGGCTTACGACAGAGCAAATGTTATGCGCGGGACTTACAATGGTATTCAGTCTCTTCTTAAACAAGATAAATCTAAAGCTATATACCTACATTTTGCAACTCATAACTTAAATCTAGTTATAAATGAAGCTGCGAAAAGTTGCCACGAAGTTTCGACAGTTTTTGTAACTCTAGAAAGTATTTATGCATTTTTTGGCAATAGTGTAAAAAGGTCAATGTGTTATCATAATTTACAGGTGAATCTCAGGTTATACTTAAAAGATTGCATCCAACTTGTTGTGCTGGAAGGTACTCTTCACTTTTGGCAGTTAAGCCTCGCTTTGTGGATGTAATGAAGCGCATGCTGAATTATCCTTGGCTTCAGAAAACATTTGAATTTGTATTTCTATGCGTAGTATGTTCAAAGATTTTGAGTGAAGTTAATTTACCATCAAAATTGTTACAAAAAAAAAATTTATATTTCATTACCTAAATTTGAACAAATATATTATATTTCATTACCTAAATTTGAACAAACTCAAGCTTTGGAACGAACGATTTTACACAGAGTTGTTAGTCCTTGGCTTTTGCCTTGCCCTTGCCTTAAGGCCAAAAATTGAGGTCTTAGCTTTGGTGTTGGCCTTGAAACTATTGAGGCCTTGGCCTTCAAAATTTTGACCTTGGCCTTGATTGTTTTGGCCTTGGCCTTAAAAAAAAAATTTTTTTCTTATTGACTTCGTTGAACTCTGCGCATAACCTTGGTCTATTTTTACAAAATGTTGTTTTATTGTTACAGCACTTGTTATTTACAGTTTTGTTGATAATTGGCCTTAACGTAAGACAAAAATTGAAGTGTTTGAACTTGAAAATGTTTGCGTAGGCCTTAGCCTAGAAAGTCTTAATCTTGGCCTCAACCTTAAAACTCTAGGCCTTGTAACTTTTGGCCTTGGTCTTGGCCTAGGCCTTGTAACGTGTGGCCTTGGCCTTGTCCTTGCTACTTTTAGCCTTGTTAACAACTCTGATTGTACATAAATGAGGACTTTAGTGAATATACTACCAAGTTACGAAAAAAACTTTTTAAAGACACAAAAGAATTAAGAAGTAAAGGTAAGTACGCTAAAGTAATTTATAATAAATTAATCACGCGTAACAAATAAAAAAAAAAAAGAAATTCTTATATTTTTTACACATTATAGTATACAAAAATGGATTCAAATCAAACTAAAAGTTTTGAATCAATTTTGGTTTGATTGAATTGATGATTTTTTAATTGATGATAAATCAGATCCAGATCTAAATTATTATAACGGAACTGGGGCTTTAAAAATTAATTGCAATTACTTTTATACTAACGAAATAAAAAGAGTTTCTTGAACCTGATAATTTAAACGGTTTGCATTTTAACATTAGAAGCTTAAAAAAAAATTTTGAAAATTTTTGTAATATAATTGAGGAAACTTTTGAAATTTTAACGTTATTTGCTTAAATGAAACGTAGTTTAATGATGATGACGCTTGTACTAATTTTAATTAGCAATGTTTTAATTTGATACCATTGGCGCGAAAAACTAAAAAACGCGGAGGCGGTTTGCTTTTTTACTTAAAAGAAAATTTACAATTTTTTATCAGGCATGACATGAGTATTTCTGACAACAATATAGAGGTTTTAACTATTGAAATCTTAACGAAAAGAACCAAAAAAATTTTAATTAGCTGTTGCTATCGGCCCCCATCTAGGGTAATTAAAAATTTTAATACATTTCTATTTCACAATATAATAAAAAAATGCAATCAAGAAAAAAAAAAATCTTCATATTAGGAGACTTTAATCTCGATTGCTTCGAATATCACGTCAAAAAAAAAATTAAAATGTTTTATAATGCTTCATTTGAAATCGGCTCCATTCCCCTAATTAATAAACCAACCCGAATCACTCAATCAACAACATCTCTTATAAATAATATAATAACTAATGATTTATTTAATGAAAGTATTCAAAAGAGCATAATTAAAAATGATATCTCAGATCATTTACGAATATTCTTCTCGATTATTAATAACAAAATATTGCCACATACAAACCAATGTCACATTAAACTTATTTCTAACGAAGCAAATTTAAAATCATTTAAGGAACAAATATCTTTACTCGTTGGGAACATATTATTACTCTAGATGATGTAAACTTAGTCTACAACACTTTTTTTAAAACGTTCTTTGAAATATACGAATCAAATTTCCCACAAATAAAAATTCATCTTAAACCAAAAAACAACAAATCACCATGGTTACCAAGGGACTAAGAAAATCTCCGAAAATTAAACAAAAACTATATATTAAATTTTTAAAATCAAAATCAGTAGAAAGTAAATCTATTTATAAAAACTACGCTAAAATCTTTGGGCGACAAAGAAAAAACCGTAAATATAAATACTATACTAATTTGTTAGAAAAATATAAACTAAATTCTAAACGCACTTGGGAAATCATTTGAGAAATTACAGGCATTAACAAAACAAAAATGGCTTTACCCAAAATGATTAAAATAAACAAAGAGTTCTTGATTAATCAAGAAAAGATGGTTGCTGAACTAAATAAATATTTTGTATCTGTTGGCTAAAACCTAACCAAAAAAGTTCAATCAACTAATATTTATGAAAAATATCTTTCTTTCCCCCTAACGTCACATCTTAACTCCTTTGAACTAACTTTTGATGAATTTGAATGTGCCTTTAAAATGCTCAAACCTAACAAAGCCGTTGGTCATGATGATATTGCGGCCGTGGCGCAGTGGTTAGAGCGCTTGCTTTATAAGCAGGAGATCCAGGTTCAAAACGAGCTCTGGACAAATTTTCGCGTCACGGTAAGGAAGTAGGCGTGAACTTCCTGGTTTAAATGCACTTCCGCGGTGCTCTGTGACAAGACCGTTAGAACTTCTTGGGGCACCTAAAATAAAAATTGAAAAAAAAAAAAAAAAAAATGATATCAATGAAAACATTGTTATTAATTTATATGTCTTAAAAGATATTCTTTTTAGGATATTTTCATGTTCCAACACACAAGGAGTTTTTCCTAATCAATTAAAAATAGCAAAGATTATACCAATATTTAAAGGAGGAGATTTAACTAATATTAGCAATTACCGTCCTATATCCATTCTTTCCGTTTTCTCAAAAGTTTTAGAAAGAATTTTTTATAATAGAATATACAATCACTTATTAAATAATAATCTCATATATATAACAACCAATATGGCTTTAAAAAAAATAATTCTACGGAACATGCAGTTATCCAGTTTTCAAAAAGTATAACTGAATCATTTAAAAATTCCCAAATTACTTTAGAAGTTTTCATAGATTTAGCAAAAGCATTTGATACCATACAGAGCCGGAACCAGCTTTTTTTGGTCTTTGAGATAACTAACTTCCATAAATGGAGCAAACTCCAAACATTTATATGTTTATAATTATGTCAAATAAGGATGCTTTGCGAAAAATTGCGATGATTGGAGGCTGGGAACAAAAAAGCCCCAAATTTTGTGCCCCCCTGCTCCAAACGTGAGAGCAACAAGTTGATGAAATATTTTTTGTACTGTTTTTAACTAGACTAATATTCATGGATAAATTTTAAATTTCATAGAAAAATATTTTAGTTTTCAAAAATTATGACCATATAAAGTTTAAACCCCCCTCAATTTGAGGGGGTTATAAATTTTATATGGTCATTATTTTTGAACGTTGAAAGATAATACTATGAAACTTAAAATTTATCGATGTATATAAGTCTAGTTAAGAACCGTTTAAAAAATAATTCATCAACTTGTTGCTCTCACGTTTGGAGCAGGGGGGGGGCACAAAATTCGGGGTTTTTTGTTCCCAGCCCCCAATCATCGCAATTTTTTTGCAAAGCATCCTTATTTGACATAAGTATAAACATATAAATGTTTGGCGTTTGCTCCATGTCTGGAAGTTAGCTATCTCAAAGACCAAAAAAAGCTGGTTTCGGCTCTGCCATAGATCATGAAATTCTTATAAAAATGTTACAATATTATGAAATAACTGGTAATGTTCTAAAATGGATTACAAACTATCTAAGTAATCGCAAGTAATGTCTACGATTCAAATTGACATAGAAATTTGCTTGATATAACATGTGGAGTACCCCAGGGATCAATATTAGGGCCCTTACTAATTCTTATTTACATCAATGATCAATATAAAGCCTCAAACTTAAAGACCATTATGTTCGCAGATGACACTTATCTGTTTTTATCTCGCAACAGCATATATTATCTACTTGAAAACATAAACAACGAACTAATTAAAATCTCTGATTGGTTTAAAATAAATAAAATCTCTCAATATTGATAAAACCAAATAGATTTTCTTCCACATTTTCTCATTTTAAAAAACACTTACTGCCAAATGGCATGTTTTTTCTTTTGATTGACAATTCTCTAATAGAAAAAATTAAGCTTTTTTTAATAATTCCAATACTTTTAGATATTTTATTGCCTCTAATTTGGGCAATAAAATATCTAAAATTATTGAAATATTATATAAAACAAAAAAACATCTTAAATAAGCACACCTTAACTCAACTATATCATTCATTTATCCAATGCCACCTAAACTATGCAAATGTTGCGTTGGGTAGTACAAATAAAAGTAAACTTGAACCTCTATATTGTCAAAAAAAACATGTTGCACGCCTTATTAATTTTAGGGATTGTTTTACTCATGCCAAGCCTCTCCTAATTGATATGAATGTTTTTAGTATATACGAGCTGAATATTTTCAATGTTCTTTACTCTATGTATAAATGTAAAAACAGTTTATCTTCTGAACCCTTTCAAAATATATTTACTTTAAAAGAAAAGAACAAATATATCTTAAGAAATGATAAAGCTATTCGACAATCTGCTTACTATACAAATTTTGGAAGGGGTATGTAAGGTAGACCGCGTAAATGCCGACACACGAGGCAAATTCGACACCCAGCTCTGTAGTTTTATTTTGTGAGTTAAGCGCTGTTGTATAGTGCTGCTACCTGGCGGACAACACTAAAACTAACCCTTAGTGAGTTTTATGCGAGTACGCGTACTGCTTGTTTTGCTATAAATAACTAGTTTTTTACGTTTTTCATGTTAAAACTCCTGGATGAACTGAGGTAAGATTCTAATTGTTAGTATTACTAAAAAACCACTTAGCTAAAAATTACATATTAAAACCAACATTTTGGCATAGCGGTTTTAGGATTTGGAGCTAGCAGTAGTTTGTAGGGTTAGGTTTCCGCCATCTTGTTCCACCTGGGTAACGCCGACACACCACCACGAGGCAGTGCCGACAGGTGTCGGTATTGCCCCATTATTTATAACTTATTTAAGGTGGTCCTATACTAGAAAAAATCGAAAAAATCATTTTTTTTAAAATTACAAATTCTGAAATTTCAAACATTTAACATTCCGATATATACAAATCATTATAATAAATTATATTTCAAATACTCTAAAATTGTAAGTTTTGTAACGTAGTTATAACTTTTCCTAAGCAACACCCCTAGCAACGGATTTTTTATATTATATAATAACAGAAAGCAACACTCCATAATCATGACAGGAACCCCTATGAAAGCAGTTTTGGAAGAAGCTAAAAAGAAAAAAGAAATTAAAGCCAAGCTTAGACTAGAAAAACTTATGGGCAACCCTAAGGTGATACCTAAAGTCAAACTTAAACTCTTAAAGAATAGGTCTAGCAATGTTGGAAAAATATTGAAAACTAAAATGAACACCCATCCTAAAAATAAGTCCGCAGCTAAAAGAAAAACAACAAAGAAGAGGTGTCGTAGACAAATTTCTTTTGAAGAATCAACTTCTGAGGAAGATATTGATGAAACTAAACTGTGTGATGATGACGAACTTAACGACGGGATTGATTTATTTTCAAAGGACACTGAGATGTGTCTAGTTTGTGGTTAATATAGAAAAAAAACTGAACTCTGGTATTGTTTTGTCTATTGTGGAAAATGGGTGCATGTAGATTGTAGCGATTATGAATCCCCTGAAAACTATATTTGTAACTTTTGCCCTACTCATTAACCTTCGATTTGAAAAAGTTTTTTTTTGTATCTCAAAGAGTTAACCTGTCTTACTTTGTTATTATCAATTATATACTACGTCTATTTACTCTATGTAACAATAAAATATGTTTGGTAAAATAATTGTCTTATTAATTACTAATGTCGGTATTACCCCAAAGTGGTGTCGCAATTACCCCGATGGCTTGGGAAATACCGACACTGTGCTTAAATTACGAAAAACATAAATGTAACAATTGTAATGTAAATAATTTTAAAACATTTCATATTAATTTGATGCAGAAAATTAGGACAAATCGTTAGGTACTTTCACCAAAATCGTAACTAACCTAAAAAAAATTATAAAAATCAAATTGTATTAAGGTGTCGGCATTCCCCCGGTCTACCCTATGTATGTGTATATATGTATGTGTATTTGCATCTATGTATATCCTGTAAACACAGATTGGTTCAGAATCGGTCAATATTTAGTCAAAATTAAACGAAAAATGGATAAAAAGTTTAGCGACCTATTATGCATTAAAAACTGAGGCTTGATTTAAAACGTATATTTCCAACTTTTTTATATATACGTTTACTAAACGTCGATCTTTATATACGATGTCGATATATACTTATATCAATATATACGTATACTAAACGTCGAAACGTTTAGAATATCGACTTACATTAGTCAATACTGTAAACTTTTAATCAACCTTAACTAAATGTAATTATTTATAGATTTAAAATCTACGCTTTAAATCTTTTAATACATACGTTTATTAAACGTCGATCAAACGTTAACAATATTGATTAATATAGGTCGTTTATCTAAACGTTTGATTGACGTCTAATAAACGTTTATTATATTATAATATAGTAATATAGCCATTGGTCAGAAGACTAATATAACAACTTATGTCACGCGGTTTAAATAGGCATAATTATAACGATATAAAAACTTATTAAAAACTTATTTTTTATTGGCTAAATAATTATATTAGACTTAAATGCAAGATTCACTTCCTTAAAACAACTGAAAGCAAAACAACTGATTGATAAATAATAAAAGAGTGTCGGGTGTGCCATTTTAATTCATGGAAGTTACTGATCTACCTTACTAATCTACCTTCCTAAATGTTAACGAATCAATGGACTCAAATGTTTTAGAAATTATTGATGGCGACATTGACAAAGTTAAAAAATATGAGTTACTAGTCTCTCGTTATGAAAGTCATGCTGCAAGAACGTTTTTCGTAAGTTTTATAAACAGTTTAAATTCATTTTGTAAACGCTAGTTTGATTGCGTAGCAGTAGGTATTCATCTTTGCTAAAGAAAATTGGTGGAACAGAGCTGGTAAAAACCACTGCATATATTATGTCGCGACGTTACTAATTTTTTTAAGTCAAAAATAAACATGGAGGGTACAGGAAATTTTGGAAACTTCCATTCAGAAAATCCTCTATACGTAAAGTTATTCTGTGTAATTTTAATTTTGATTCATGAATGAACATTTAAAATGCTAACTATTTTACGGTTAAGTTTTAACTAACCTAGTTTTTTGCGGTTACAAATCAGGTTACGAAATCAGACGATCAGGATACGAATGTAGAAGATGATGTTGCACAAGCAGGTGTATGATGTGCAAGCGGTAGACGGTATTCTAGGAAGATTTTTGATAATGCATAATCCAGAGAAAACAGTGATCCAAAATATTTATTTATGAGTTTATTAATTTTATTAGTAATCTTTGACATATTCTTAAAGTAAACTTTTATTTTGTGCTAATGAGAAAAATAGTTGATAGAAATTGTTACTATAAAATTTCCACTGCAAAAAGCTTGATCATTTAATTTTTTTTTAACTATCGAAACATAAACAAGTATAGTGCACAAACATTTTTTCTCTAACCCCCACTATATGAAAACCTTTTATAAGTTTATAACTTATATAAAATAAACTATTCAATAATGTGTTTCCAGAAGTGTTTTACAATGGTTGAAGAAAGTATCAGTTTTGAAGAAGAATGAAAAATTCGTCAAGAAAATTGTAATATAGGGGAAAGGCGCCTTGGCATACTTAAGATAGCATACTTAACTTTGAAGCTTCATTATTCACTACCCTGAAGACCAAAAATAAAAGTTTTGATATGGATACATTCCTTGTTACATGTAGAACAATAATATCCCTCGGTTTTCATCAGTTTTGTTTATTCTATAAGTTATTCCTATTTCAAAAAAAAGCACAAGTTTGCTATCATAGGCAATCAGTGCTCCTATGATGACATAGGGGAGGATGGGGCTGGTTAGGATCAAGGATAAACTGATGATTTCATTTAACCTTAGAGTCTTCCCTTAGAAAAGCCAGAAATTACTCGTAACCATCTTAGTTTACCATTTCATGCTACATAGCAGCATTGTAAAGTTTCACGCATGCGCATAGGATAAATTTATGTATTTTTTGGACCAAAAAAAACTTTTGGAGCATCGCTTTCTTTTTACTTTCCTTAAAAGTAAGTTTTTCTTATTAAAAAAAAAGTTTCCCCGACTCGTCAATATTGTAACACATCCAACTCGTCAGTATGCCATCATGGGAAGGAGTCATCGTGTTCATTAAAACAAGCTGTGTCTGTTTTGTTCAAAAAATAAAATTAAAGTAAGCATTCCACTAAATGCACAAAACTTGGATATAAAATTCATGAAAATTCCCTTTCTGATAATAATAAAATCACAATCTTAAAAATATGAAGGGAATGAAACTACAACAGCATATCCCAAAATCAATTTTTGTTGATTATAAAAACAATATTTGTGCACAAGGGATCTTATCACTTTTTCACCAAAACCAATTTTTATGGAAATATGACCGGTATTCAAGCTTCCATTTGTACGTTTGATTAATCAAATATAAAAGAATAGTGGGTTCACAAAAAATTACATTGTGGTGTTTTGTGCACAACCTTGTTTGTGAATAATTTTATTTTAATTTTAATGATTAAACACTTGTTGACTTTATCTTGAGGACTGCAAAAGCGACAAAGGATATGAAAACTTTAAAATTAAATCTTTTTTGAAAATTCCAATTTAACCAAAAACAACTTAAAAACAATATTTTTGAAAATAATTTAGTAATAAAAAAAAAGTCAATTGAAATAATCTTAATTTAAAATGTTGTCAAATCAAAATTTAAAACTTAAAACTAAAGTCCCTAAATAAATAAATAAAATCATTGTCGTATATCAGACAGGTCTGATTTACAACAAAGATCTTATTTATTTGTATGTCTCACATTGAGACAAAAACACACGAGAACGAAACACTGTTCTTTAGCAAATGTAACTTAATTAAGCTAAAGTGCATCTAAAATAAAAATAAGAAAGTCATTTGTCTTATCCAGAATTATAAAAAAAATTAAACTTTTATTTGCAGATTTAATTAATGAAGGAAATTTTCAATTAAAAAAAAGGGATAAAATTGTAAGTTAAAAAATAACAACAACAAAAAAGCTTTTTTATAATTTGTTTATAATATTTTTGGTTGTTTTTATTTAATTAATTTTTTTTTAATTTATTGTTTTTAAATAAAACTTTGTATTCAAAATATGGCAGTAATGGAGATGTTAATCATGTATAAAAAAAATTGTAATTGTATTATTCTCAAACATAACGCGGATCAACAGTTTAGACGTGTAAAATGAAAGTAATAAGTTTTTGAAAAGAAAGACTTGACAAGGATTTACTGACTCGGATAAATAAACAAAACATTTTAATTAATGTCTGGAGTGTTTAATCAAATAACGCTTAATTTTTTTTATTTTATGCATGGCAACAACCAGGATCTTTGTAATGTCATGCATTGACTGTCAAAACTTTCGCACAAAAGAATATTTATTAAATAAAATAAAAGTTCAAATCTCACGTTGTTTTTGAATTATTTCGATTACGGAATTAGAGGTTACAGCCAATCATTTTAAAGAAACATCAAGCCTATAAATGATTGCTAGCACTTGAAATTCTATTCACTTATAAAAGAGTAGAAGACAGCACCTAAATAGTAACTGCTTTGCTTTGAAAAGATACTTTCAAATATTTTTAAAAAATGTCTATCATTACTGGAAACCTTAAGTCGTTACTTACAATTAAGTTCAAACCAAGACATGATACGTTTACAGATCAATTTAATCGTATTTTTATGGTGAAAATGGCAATGGTTGCATCATTTTTACTTGGTTTAAATTGGTTTAAAGATACAATTACATGTATTGTTCCGGCATCAGCTGGAATAGATAAGGGTTATGTTGCACAGGGATGTTGGATCCAAGGTAAACTCGTATATATATACATATATGTATATACATATATATATATATGTATATACACATATATATATATATATATATATATATATATATATATATATATATATATATATATATATATATATATATATATTCTTTTAAAAAAATTTTCTAAATTCATTTTTTATTTAAATTTTTTTCTTCTGATAAATCTAATATTGCAATTAAAGCAACGAAAAGCCGTTTATTCACACAATTCGATATCGCATTTTATGTGGTAATGTTTTATGTAAAAAGCTATGGCTAGCATTTTTCAATAAGTCTTAAAGTCTTTTAAAAAGCTTTGTTTAATAGTTATAGTCCTTCGAACTACCTATTCCTGGCTTATTTCCAGTCCATCAAACTATCGAGCTTATTCCTAGTAGTTGAGTCAACTTTCTTACATGGTTTGTTTTTAAAATTTTTTACGCAAAAACCACCTAATGTTTCTAATTAATTTATAATTCTTGAAGGATCGGTCGGGGTTAAATTATAAATCCGAGTTGTATAAGTATAAGTACGACGCTGCTTCACATAAATTACAAACAAATTTTTTAATAAAAAAATTGAAAAATTTAGTATGAAAATATTTAATAACTGTTTTAAAACTGTGAACAAATTCAACCTGTGTTTTAGGTTTTTATATTTACAAAGAGCTTAAACGAGTTCCTGGTCTTCTTGGCTATTACGGCGTACCAAAAGATATATATCAAGACGGAATGTTTGAGGATGGTACTCTTTGCAAATCTAGCGAAAAAAACTGCATTCCAATGACAAAAACTTTTTATTTACAGTACCAATGGTTTCCTTTTTATATTGCCAGTCTCGGTTTGCTTTACTATTTTCCGTACATTGTTTTCCGTTTCGTAAATACCGACTTGATCAGCTTGAGAACTAGCATTAAAGCCATAAACGTAAACATTGACGATTTAGTGAAAAACTACTTTAATTACCAGATAAACCCACCAAACAGAATGCGCATGCGTCTCTTTGGAAATTTGGGAGTAAAGTTAAGTTATCTTATTGTAAACGTTGTTGCATTCACGGTCACTGATGGTCTTATTAACAATGACTTTGGGAGCTATGGTTTTAAGTGGTTAGGGTGGAGTAAAGGAACTAACCAAGAATCTTATGATTACACTGCAAGCCGAGGTTCCTATAAAGCCGGAGAAGTTCTATTGCCAAATTTTGGTTTCTGTGACTTACTTGAAATAAGTCAAGATATTAAACAGACAACATTCAACAACCATCGATTTGTGTGCGAAATATCTCAGAATATTCTTTACCAGTATGTTCTGGTCATTTTATGGTTTTTGTATATAATAGGAATGATTATAAGTTCGATAGGTTTTCTTTGGAAGCTAGTTAATCATTTCATTTTAGTAGGATTCCTTTATCAGGGATCTGAAGCAAAAAAAGTATATGAAATGTTAACTTTTCGCGAACGTGAATATTTAGAATTCGTTCGAAAAAAAAATATGACTATTTATGGAGAATTAATTCGTAAGCTCAAAGATGATCGTTTGCGTGACGTTGCAACTTTAAAGCTTCTTGAAGATTCAACTGGTTTTTGATTTATTTTTTATCATTAAATTTTTAATATTAGTGATTTTATATGAATTCAAATAAAAATAAAAAAATATATATTCTCAATTTTTTATTGTTATTACTTTCTTCAGTTTGATATTTTAGTCGTGACAGAGTAAAATATGATAATGAAAAATATTTACAGCCTGCTAACAATATGAACTGCTTTTCAGAATAAATATCACAAGGGTATAAAAAAGTAAACAAACATATTAAGTAATGTAGATTTAATTTACTGAATAGTTATAACAATAATATATAAACATATAAGCAATATAACATATAAACATTAACATATAATATAGATGTAATAATAATATAATATATGAAAGTGAAGAAGCTGAGTAGGCAATAG
Organism: Hydra vulgaris; assembly: GCF_038396675.1. Classification (NCBI taxonomy): domain Eukaryota; kingdom Metazoa; phylum Cnidaria; class Hydrozoa; order Anthoathecata; family Hydridae; genus Hydra; species Hydra vulgaris. Next base: position 61,188,991 of record NC_088922.1, on the reverse strand, counting down.
ATCTTAGACACATCTAGACATAGGCATAGACTGCATTGAAAGTTATCAGGAAAAAAAATTAGCAATAAAGCTTATCTAAATAGTTGAATTATAAAATGACAAAAAGACTGTATTAAACAAATTATAAATTATGTAAAAAAACTTTTTCCCATAAAAAAATTAAATTATTTTTTAGTGAATACATAATAAACTAATTTAGGAAATAAGTAACTTCTTTCTTTTAAAACAATAAATTAGGTAAGCGTTAATGCCAAATGAAGTACATATTAATTTTGATATCGGCACATCTTGCATAAAATAAACTGGTAGTGATACGCAACGACAAGCTTATGAAAATGTATATATATATATATATATATATATATATATATATATATATATATAATATATATATATATATATATATATATATATATATATATATATAAATTAGTAAAAACACCTATCTGATTTTTGTCTTCAACAAGTTGTTTCTTCTTCAGTAGATTCATCAGGAAGAAGCATATATTTTCAAATCATTATAAAATATGCAAATTCAACAAAGCAATGAGATCTAGCGTCACCTTTTTTCCTAAACGAGAACTGGTCTAGCCGGTAAAGAAACAGTTTAAACAAATTTTTATGAATACAATAACATTAATGACAACTTTATATAGCTTTAAGCAACAGAATTCCTCGCAGCAAATTAAAGATATGCGCCTCTTAAAACCATTTGTTATAATTATTTAAATTCATTCAGTTAAGGAAGGTTTAATGTAGCTTTCAAAAGAAATTTATTACGTTCCCCGAAAGAAAATTACGTTTGAAGTTTGAAATGTACTTACAGTTACGCAAATAAGTGTAAGTAGATTTTATTAAACTTATATAAATTATCTAAAGATATAATAAATTAATGACGAACGCCACTACAGCTAATTATAAAATACCTATTTAAAAATAAAAGATTACATTCGTAAAGAAGGAACAATAGTTCTAAAAACCAAAATGTTTTCAACAAATCCCATATAAATATATTTTCCACCTGTTTACTCACAATTAAAACAAACAAAACAAATTAAGCAATGCTGAATAGTTAGCGAGTACTTATAACGTTATTTTAGCAACAACAGTAGCTGCAAAATATATACAAAGTTCATTATTATCATTAACAAATGTAGACCAGAGAGCCTATATACTGAGTATATAGGCTTTCTAAAGACTAGTTAAAATGTTTTTTAAAGTGATAAATTTTAATGAAGCTGATAAAGGTAAATATTTAAAAAATTATAATTTATACATTTATTATTGTAAGAGGTGTGAAATGATAGGGTATGTTTGGGTAATATCAGCATCTTGGTAATATGAGCATACCAAAAGATTTCTAAGATGTTGGTAGCGAATTTAAAGTTGCTTTGTATTTTTTGAACCAAATTTATGTGGTGATAACAGGAATCAGTATAATTAGCGTAAATTTATATGCAGTAATTAGCGGTTTTTATCTAATTAAAACACTATTCAATTTTTGACGTTGTTAGAATATTATCAATACTCATGAAAGAAACTGTGGCGCAAAATTTTAATGTTAAAATAAAAAAATTTAATTTTTCATAAAGAAAAATATGTTAGCTAGAAATTTGTTCCATTTTTGTTTGAAAACCAATGCCTAGAAACATTTATTTTTGACTTCATTAAAAGATACATTGGTCAAAGATATAACACTACGTTGTACCTTTGACCGATGCGTGTTGTTCTTTTGACCAAAATGTCACTATTAAAGAATTATGCAATGTTCGGAACTTTTTAATATTTTTTTAATAATATTGTCAGACTGACAAAAAGTAATATGCTTTGCACTTTTTTTTCTTTTTCTTGAAGAGGACTTCTTACATTGTTGGTTATCAAATTTTGAATCTAGAATAAGCTTAATTTCAGGTGTATCAGTTAAAATACGCGATTTTCCTTACACCTTTTTGTAGAACTTTTTTTTCTTAACTTGGTTTTGGGATGAGGTTGTATTATTTCAGGTGAAACAATGAATGATATTGATGGTAAACTCACAAGAGCCATTTCCACTTAAACAATAGACAATGTTGATGGTAAACTGGCAGGAAAGCCAATATCAGTAAAAAAAATTTCAGTCATGCTCCCTATTTTTATTTTTCTATTTGGAGCTAGAATTTTTGGTGGTACGTGGACTGTGGTAACTCCTGTTTCATCGCAGTTCTAAATGTTTGATGGTTCAAAATGATAACATTCTAAAACATTTTTGTAATTTCTATATACAGTTCTTACGGTTTCTTTATTGAACGCAGAAGATCTACCAAGACTTGTAGGCTGTGTTTAGATAGAGATAACTTATTATTATGTCTTTTGGGAAAATACTTTCAGCCATTATACAACAGCACTTTTATTACTCATCCATAAAGTTTCAATTTTCTTATGATTTGTTAAACCTTTCTCATATGCAAATAACATGATCTGCTTTAATGTAAGTTCATAATGCATAATTGCAGCATCTGCAAGTGGTTTACCAAAATTAATTCTTTTGTTGAGAATACTTTTTTAGTTTTGTTTGTGAAATTGAGTATTTGCAATTTCCTGATTTTTTATACTGCTTCAACTGATATATTAAAGTTGATTTTTTAATGTCTTGCAGCTTTAATTAGACTTATTTTTTGTTCAAGCACAAAATTTACTGCATTAGCATATGTTTCAAAAATCTTGCGAAAAACACCAACCTTGTTTCTTGGCATTTTATAACTAAAGTGTATTAACAGAATTGATTAAGTATTTTTATGCTTTTAATTCCCAACAGCTGTGGCTGAGATTAAGTAATAAAATGAACTTAATAGTCGAAGCATAGGAGAAAATCACTCCAGAAGAAACCAAATCTCTTGTGGAATCGTTGCCTCGACATCTGCAAGCAGTTTTTCTGGCAAAGGGTGGCCCTACTAAATATTGATATACTAATTTTTTGTCTAATTTTGGAATTTTTCTTATTCGTGCCATTTTTTTTGCGAGAAAATATTTGATCAATATAAGTACAGTTGATTTTTATACGTCATATGAACTTATATTTAACAATTTTTGAATAGGATACTTAAATATAATAATTATTAAATCAAATAATTCATAGTTTTTTCCCTTGAAAACAAAGATCAACTACCGTTTTTTAATCATTTTATACAAATTTTTTCAAAAAAAAAGTTTGTGCCATTTATTTTTTTGCTTAGTGTATATAAATATATATATATATATATATATATATATATATATATATATATATATATATATATATACATACATATATATATATATATATATATATATATATATATAGATACATATATATATATATATATATATATAGATACATATATATATATATATATATATATATATATATATATATATATATATATATATATATATATATATATATATATATATATATATATATATATATATATATACAGATACATACATATATATATATTTATTTTTGACTCCAAATATATATATTAGCAGCCAAAAAAAAAAAAAAATCTTTGGAAGCTTTCTGATAAAATATTTACCTTCTGAAACGAACAAGTAGATAAAACAAGCTATTAAAAAACTTTATAAAAAAGAAAATATTTTTTACATTCAAGAATTATTGAACATCTAAAAAATGTAGTTTAATATTTATCTACATAAGCACACGCGCATAGACATATTATATATGTTTTTAATCTTATTTAATGAAATACAAAATCAGAGAAATATAAAAAACATAGTAAACGTAGATAAAAAACACACTACATAATAACTAAAACATAATAAAAAAGCACATAAGATATTTTGTGATTTCACTTTTTACACAACTTGAAATAAATTAAAATAACACGACAAATAAAATAAAAATTTTTTTTATTAATTTTTTAAAAAATAACATATTCATATGATATATCTACAATAACTCAACATAATTGGCAGGAAAAAGACCTATGTTACCATCAGGTCCCATTCCTTTCCACCAGCCCTCGTCAATTTTTTCAATATTTATGATAATATCATCAGGGTCGAATGTGATTTCTGAGTCGTCAGCTGAAAACAAGAACAGAATATATATATATATATATATATATATATATGCACAAACATACAAAAATATATAGATATAATAAAATTAAGTTATGAAATATATTACATGAGGTATGTATGTGAAAAATGTTCTAAGATGCATTAAACTAAATAAAAAAATTAATTGATAGAGCCTATCCTAAAATCTGTGTCTCTCTACTCAAATATCCAAAAGATGCTTACTATGCTTATATAAAAAAATTTACTATTATATCAGATCGAAAACCCAAAAAACTTTCAAATAGACAAACTGAAATTATATTTAAACTCCATCATAAAACTAAATTTTTATTAAAAAATTACAAAGCTCCAAACCTAACAATTCTTATTTTATTGCATCTTTAACAATTAATACTTTATTTTATAAAAAAAAAAGACAAAAAAAGCATAACTTCAAAAAATGAAAATTGCAACATTCTTAACAAAGTCAAAAAAGAGCGTTGGCTGTGTAGTAAGCATGTGCTGTATAGTAACCATAGCAACTATATGCTGTGAGATAAAGTCAGATTCGTACCTTAAATCTTAAAAGCCTTAAATATTCTAAAGTGAAACAATATTTTATCACATAAAAGTACCATGTGAAAAGTAAAAAACCTGCATGTGAAATCAATTGCAAAAAAAGATAAAAGTGGTGCAATGAGCACAAAAATTATTTGAACAGTACGTCAAAGTTATCAATTTTATTTTTTGTTTTTTTTCAAGGTTGATCTCATAGTAATAAAGAAAGTTTTTTGAATATGTTAGGTTATAATAAATATATTTTACAGGTTAAAACTTATCCATTTTTTGCCACTAATTTTTATTTTTTGTACTATATAAATATGTAATAAATAAAAAAGGTCATAAAGACACTCTTTGACCCACTTTTTAACACTAGTTAACCCAAAAATAAATTTGCAGGTTAACCCATGGTTAAAAGAGAAGAAATAATCTTTCTTCTTGAAGCCTACCCAAAAACAAAATTTAATTTTTATATCATTAGTTTTAGAAATATCATTTGCTTTTAACATTATTAGTTCTCTTTATCAGTGGTAGGTAAAATATTTTAAGACTAATTCCTTACTGTGTATTGAAAAAGTATATAATCTGACAAAATATACATTTTTTACACATAAATCAAAAAAATATAATGCCATTTTTTTACAAACATTTTTGCTTATTATAAATTTAACATTTATTTGTAATGTAAAAAAGTTTAAAATAATCTACCGGCTTGATAGTCGTATAAGGCACGTGCTCTAATATCACCAAGTGGTTTTGGTGAGGGAAGACTTTCATGTATTTCTTCAACATAATTAGAAGGGAATAAGCCGTAATCACCACTAGGATTTATGCCTCTCCACCAACCTTCATCAATTACCTCAATATGTGTAATAATGTCATTAGGATCAAAAGAAATTTCTGTGTTGTCAGCTGTAAAACATTTAAACATTTGTAAAATTAAAAAAAAAAAATGTATATTATACATGTGTATATATATATATATTATATATATACATATATATATTATACACATGTATAATATATATATATATAATATATATATATTATACATGTGTATATATATATATTATATATATATATATATATATATATATATATATATATATATATATATATATATATATATATATATATATATATATATATATATATATATATATATATATATATATATATATATACAATTGCGACAAAATAAATAGCGCAGATTGATGTTAAATATGTAATGATATATTTTCTAGCGATCTGAGTTTTTGAGATCTTAATTTTTTAGCCTAATAAAATTTTAGTTTCAGAAGATAACATTACTGAGTGAAAAAATAAATTAACTTGAAAGAATTCGATCATATAAATAATTTTGAGGTACAGAATAAGAGGCCAATTTAAATAGCACACTCTGTTAAGGAATTATCATTTTGTCCCTTTGCTATAAAAATTATAGAAGTTCTTTGTATAAATAGTTAAAAAAAACTTTATTTGAGGTAAACTAATATTTAGTGGTGCATCCTTTTGAGTCAATAACTGCTTTACAACAATGGCCCATTGACAAGATCAATTTTGGGCATTGTTAAGGCGTAATGGCGTCCCAAGCAGCCTTTATTTTGATCTAAAATTGGTCTAAATTTGTGACAGTTGATTGATTTATGTTTCTGTCAACTTCCTTCCACAAATTTTCTATCTGATTAGGGTCTAGTGACTGTGCGGGCCACTCCAAAACATCGATTTTGTTAGCATTAAACCACATTTTAACACTTTTGGGGGTGTGCTTTGGGTCGTTGTCTTGTTGGAATATTCAAACAGAAGGAAAATTTTCTTTGGCATAAGGCAACACGACGTTTTCTAGTATTTCTTTGTACATGTGTTGATCCATTGTCCCTTGAATTCTATGCAATGAGCCCACGTCACACCATAAAAAACTGCCCCAAACAATCACCATGCCACCACTGTGTTTTACAGTCTTTAAAGTATAACAATGACTGAGTTCTTAGTTTTGGGGACAACAGACATTGTTTTCCGTCGGATCCAAAGCAATTGAACTTAGACTCATTAGTCTAAAGCACATTTTTCAAAAAACGTAACTCTTTGTGTACGTACTGTTTTGCAAACTTCAAACGACTGACAAGATTACATTTTAAGTCCAATGGTTTTTCTCGGGCAACTCTTCCAAATAGCTTATTTTTGCATAAGCAACTTATGACAGTGGTGACAGACAGATTGACTTGTAAATTTTGAACATTTTGATGTTTAATTTTTGGTGTGTCAGCAAAAGCATTTAGCTTAGCGATATTTTTCATTCGCGAGACTTGCGTTTTATGTTGCTTAATGAACCAGTACTGTTAAATAAATTAATAGCATTGATAACTTTTTTACAATAACAACCCAATCTTCTAGCTATTTCAGAGTTGTTCAATTCTTGATCTTGAAATGCCTGTACTTGTCCTTGAAAGACAGCTGTTCCATGCTTACCTCATTCCATAGTTGAAAGAATATGATTTTTGAAAAATGAATTACAAGTTTATCCTTAAAATACTGAGTATAATGGTTTTCTTTTGATAAAATATAAGAACTTTGGTTTATTTTTAAAAATAAATGTGTGCTATTTAAAACGACCTCAAAAATTTAAACGCGACTGCTAAAATGACTCAAAACAAGGAATTTTGATAGTTGAAAAAGTTTAATGAGTAGTTCTGTTCAAAAAGTAAGCATTGTTCATGCTATAAAAAATAACAGCAAATGCTATAAAAACATAAAACTTGATATCAACATTTTAAACCAACTGATCATGAAAGTGTGCTATTTATATTATCGCCACTGTGTATATATATATATATATATATATATATATATATATATATATATATATATATAAAATACAGCATAGAAGGTTAAAAAAGCTTTTTAACCAGCTTGGTAGTCGTAGAGAGCTATTGCTTTCCTAACAGATGCAACATCATATACCTAAAGTAAAAAGCAAATAAATGAAGAATCAAACAAAAACACTTATATATATAAGAAAAAATAAAACAAAAACACTTATATATACTATTTTTTTTTTTTGTTATTCACCTCCTCAAGGCTGAGAAGGCCACTACAGATGAGGAGGCTACTTAATAGTGGTTATAACCCTCTCTCAACTCTATAACTCCAAAACACGGACCTTGACGAACAAGGCCGCTGCGCGGAGAAACAAGTTGAGCGCGGAACTTCCAGGGACGTGGTGGGGATTGAACTCGGAACTTCTCGCTTATGAAGCGAACGCTTTACCACTACACCACTACCGCGATATATATATAAGAAAAAATAAAACAAAAACACTTATATATATATATATATATATATATATATATATATATATATATATATATATATATATATATATATATATATATATATATACATATATATATATATATATATATATATATATATATATATATATATATATATATATATATATATAAATATATATATATATATATATATATATATATATATATATATATATATATATATATATATATATATATATATATATATATAAAATAATTAAGTATATAAAAGAAAAAAAAAATGTTCCAATAAATATTATGAGGACTAAAAACAATGGAAAAAAAAATTAACAAAAAAAGCAAACATTTTGACATTTAAATTAAATTAATAGAACTAAAAACTCAATATAAAAACAAACATTGTGACTTGTAAAAGCTTCTGCTTTTGTAGATTCTTGAACAGCTGAAGAAGAAAATGATGGTTGAGTATTTTTTTCATAAGCGACAGACGATATTTCCTCAATAAGTTCTACATAGTTAGCAGGAAACAAGCCATAAGTACCATCTGGCCCAGTACCTCTCCACCACCCATCATCAATGAATTCAATATTTATTATCAAATCACCAGGAAGAAAAGTTATTTCAGTGTCATCAGCTAAATAAAATGCAGTTAAAATTAAAACTAAAATAATTTAATTTAGAAACAAATGAACAAGCGCCACTGCATTGCAATATAACAAAACAAGTAAATGAAAAAACAAAAAAAAATATCATAAGTTAAACAAAATGCAGAATTATAAACTATAAAATTTCATACTTGCACTATAATCAAACAATGCTTTTGCAGTGTTACTTTTATTGGAAACCTAAAAAATTGCATTACAAATAAAAGATGTTTTATAAATGTATCATATTAACTAAAATGAACCTCATTTTTTAAAGTCAGCTATTTCATGTTTTTCTTGATTTTGAATTGTTAACATTATTTTGTTATATATTAACAAACAGGTTTTATCCACTTTTATAGAAACAGCCTTTACAATTGTATAGGAACACAGAAATAAATTTTCCAATTTTATAAAAACGTAGAAACAAGTTTTTCCACTTTTATAGGAACATAGAAAAAGATGTCCTTTTTATAGGAACATAAAAATAGGTTTGTCCACCTGGATAGAAACATAAACTTGGTTGTTTCAAGTGTATAGAAATGAATGAGGTTTGTCAAATTCTACAAATAGAAACAAAAAGAGATTTAAAAAAGATTGTGAACATGCAACATTAAAGAAATCATCCAAGAAAACACAAGTGTTAAACAAAAGTACACAAGTGTAAAACAAAAGAACACAAGTTTTAAACAAAAGTACAAATAGCTTAAAAATTCTTTATATTCACAAATTCATATTCACCTTTCAAATTCAGAAATTAAAAATTAAAACTTAATATGTCTAAACCATTTTTTGTTAAACAAAGAAGCTGTTGCAGTAGTGAAAAGTATTTTTTAAGCTTTGAAGATGGTCTAAGAAAGAAAAAACAATGGTAAAATCATTTGGAAACAATTGGAAAATCATGTTGAATAAAAATTAAAAAACATTTAAAAGCACATGCTTAATGTATATAGCATACTTTAGTATATAGCTTTATGACATCTACGAAATATTTTCTGTGACTTAAAAAACAGTTATCAAATTAAACTTTCTATACATTGTGTGATCTAATGATGGATTGGATCAGTCAAGACCACATTTTTATTTTATTAAGATAAGACAAGTCTAGTAAAACTCATAAATTATCATTACACTTTCCTGTTTCCTTTATTTAAAATAATAGTGACATTCTAAAATTAGACAATGTTCTTGCTCTAAGTCTAAAAAAAAATCTTCAACAGCGCCATTAACAAAGGTAAGTCTAACATTCTATCTCTAATTCATGCAACTGGTCTTATTACCTCTCTAAAGGATAAGGCTAAACTATTTGCAAATAATTTTTTTTCTAATTTGACTCTTGAATTTTATGGTCATACTCTTTCTTCCATTCTAGTTAAAAAGGTTAACCCATTGTTAGAGATTCTAATCACTCCAGCTTCCATTGCTAAAGTCATATCTCAATTAAACTCTTCTACAGGTTGTAGTCAAGATAACATTCTTGTCATAGTTTTTTTAATTTGAATTCACCTACCCAAGGCTATAAAGACAACTACAGCCAAGGAGGCTACTTAAGTTGTGCCTACAACCCTCTTTCAACTCTATAACTCCAAAACACAAATCTTGACGAACAAGGCAGCTGCATGGAGAAACAAGTTAAGTGTGGTACCACCAGAACATGGTGGGGATCAAACTCAGAACTTTTTGTTTATGAGGTGAGCATTCTACTATTACCACATTAAAACTAACAAAATCGCATTAATCTTACAAAAGTGTTCTCCAGAAATCCTTTCAATTGTCTTTAAACTATTTAATAAGTGCTTGATTGAATCTTATTTTACAACCTGCTGGAATATGGCATCTGCAGTTCCTATTTTTAAAAAACTCTGGAGAACATACTGATCCCTCCAATTATTGTCTGATCTACTAGAATATGGCATCTGTTGTTCCAATTTTAAAAAACACTGGAGAACATACTAACCCCTCTAATTACCGCCCAATCAATCTTCTATCTGATATTAATAAGGCTATTATTTCTTTAATCAACAGATTTTTAACATCCCACCTTGAGTTAATAAACTTACTGTGAGACAACCGCTTTTGATCTACTTGCTCTACAACTCGCTGACTGCTTTGACTAAAAGATTTTATTTTGTATTAGTTAAATAGAAGTTGGCATGCTGGTCTACTCCATAAGCTAGCTTTATATGGTGTATCTAGGGAAGTTTTTAAGATTATCAAATCATTTTTTTCTAACTGCTTTATTAAAGTTATCCTTGAAGGCTAACACTCTTCTTTATTTCCAGTAACTTCTGGGGTGTCTAAAGGTTCTATTTATGGCCCAGTTTTGTTTTTATCTTCATTAATTATCTTCCTGACAACCTTACATCTAAAGTGGCTCTATTTGCTGATGACTCATCTTTATACTCCTGTCTTGACAAAAAAAACTTTTCTTTCTAATTGCTGTAACAGGTTGGGGCTTGCAATGGCTTGTGAATTTTAACTCCAATAAAACTTTGTCATTTACTGCAAACAACTATTGCAATACTGTCAACATTCCTATATTGATGAAAAGGTATCCTCTCAATTCAAAGAGTCCTCTTTATGTCTTCTTGGATTATTGTTCACAACTGACCTCCCATAAAAACCATACATACAATCGATTGATAAATTAGCATCTACTAAGGTTGCTTCTCTTTATTGTGCTAGCCATTTTCTTACTCCTGATTTCATTCTCTACCTCTACAAATCTCTTGTTTATCTCTGTATGGAATATTGTTATCTTATTTGGGTTGGTTCTTCTTATGATTTTCTTTCTCTTCTAGACAAGTTCCAAAAACCCAATATAATTGGACTTTCGTTATCTGCCAAGCTTGAGCCTCTCTTCCAATTTTGTAAAGTTGCATCTCTTTCTCTTTCCTACAAATACTATCATGGTTGCTGCTCAAAGGAGCTATCATCTCTAGTTCCATCAATCAAAATTAATGCTCTGCTCTTTATTCTTTAAATATTTAATTTAATCTCTTTATTCTTTGTTTTCTAGTCCCAACTAAATAGTGGTTGCTTGGCTGCAGCCTTGTTGCAAATGAGTCAAAATAATTATAATAATAATAATAATAATAATAATAATAATAATAAAAGTCATGATGAATCATTTATGATCCTAAGGATCACAATTCTTGACCTTTCATTTAGTTCTTGATCTTCCATTTAGACCTATACATCTTTTTAGGTTTATAAAACAAGAAATGGCATTATACTAACTTCATGATAAAAAAAAAAGTTTTTTTTTTAAACATAAAAATTGTAATTCTTATGGTTTTTAAAAACAAACATTTCAACTAAACAGTAAAATCGAAAATACACGTACTGTTTGGAAAAAAAGAACATGATCAAAAATATAGTTAAATTTGAATTAAACATACGTAGTAAATGTATACAAAAAAACCTTATTGTTTTTGTCAAATGCCAAATACCATTTTATTAAAAGTTCTTAGCCTGCAACACACACTTTTTTAAATGCAAACAACTCATATTTAGTTTAGTACTTGACATTGTTAAGACTTTGATTTAATTCTTTATAACATTTTTATTATTTTCATTTCTTTTTCTTATCAAAACTTACAATTTATAAATAATTTCTTTGTGACTTTTTAATTATTTTATGAAACAAACTTGGTACTTTTTAGAAACAATCAGGCAAAATTTTTTAGTATGTTAATGCTTTACATATTAGGAGGTAAATTTCAAAAAAAAATTACAGTATTAGTCTCAGAATATAACTCAAAAAAAGAGTTCTGGTGGATTAGGGCAACTTTGGTGATCTCATAATAGCTAAAGCGCTGGGTTAAATTCTTTATTAAGTAAAGTACTTAAAATATAAAAAAAACCCATAGATAAAAGTCTTAAGATTAGTGATTGACTGAAAATGATATTTTGCTGGAACCAGAACCAAAAAAAAATATTTTTATTATTCATAACCAAAACCACAACCCAAAACCAATTATTAATTTAGTTCTTTAAAGTTAATTATATTAACAAAACATTAATTAATAATAACAGCTAATAAAAGAATTTAACAACTGGAAGATTTTCTCGACAAAAAAGAAGTTTTTTCAAATTTTTTGGAAGGATTCTGTTTTTTTTGTTTGAGAGAATATCTGCAGCTGTAAAAAACAGTCTTTCGACATCTGTGGATGTAGGAGGTGGTGTGAGGTACTTTTTTGCCACTTTAGTCAATGCTAACTTGATTTTAGAATTTACATTTTCTTCATACCTTTTAAAACTCAATACATTGAGAAGCCATTGAACAATTCAAAAAATCGTTCAACCCTTCTTTTATCATTTTGGAAGATGAATGTGCATTATGTGCTATTTGAGTTTGAAATTGTAAATAATTTTTGAGATGTACTTTTTTCATTCTCTTCAGATAGATTTAGAGTTGAATCAGCAAATTCATCTCTAACAAGTTCTAGAATACAGGAACTGATGCAAGAGCCAACATCTGACAACATTTTTGTTGGTCACCTAAAAACACCTTAATAATCACCACTTTTTTACAGAGACTGTCTTAAGACTTCTCTTACAGAATAATCTTAAGCAGAAAATTCGATTCCCACTTAAGGATATTTGATTAAGGTGGCAGCAATGGCTAGCTTCAGGTGTAAAGTTCAGTCAAGCATATAGAGTTTCATCACAGTGACAACATCCATTTTTTAGCCAAGACTGTCTTTTATTTCCATTTGGATTTCTTGCTGTCTGTAGGCTTAGCTTTAAATTCAATGATTTTTTTAAATAAAAAATATTTTATGGTTTTTTTCTTGTTTTATAGAGAATTTTTTACATTAAATAAATATATAAAAATAGAGAAAAAATATTTTGAAAAGTTAAAAAAAAAAAAAAAAAAAAAAAAGAAGATTTTTATAAAGAAAAAAAAACTTTTTCCCTTTTTTTAATTGGGGAAAAGTAAAGTAGTTAAATTTTAGTAATATGAAAACTTATTAGAAGTTAAGTTCACAAAAAAACTATTTTAATCAAATACGCAAAAAAAAACTATTCTTTAATTAAATAAATTTGAGTTGTTTCATGGTCAGAAGCAGATCCGGGGTATTTCTTCATGCAACTCTTAACTAATTTTTTGTTTTTTACGGTAAACAGCATTGACAAAGTCCAAGAGTTGCCACTAAAAGCTTCACATTGATGCAACATGTTGTTTTGAGTTAGCTTCTTTCCAAACTCTGTGACATTTTTTGTACCGTCTGATGTCTTTGTATTGTCTTGGTTTTTATAAATCTTGTACTTGCTGAGTTTCATCTGAAGCTAAATTTAAGTCAATTTTACATTTCTTTAATTGGTTTGACTCTTTAGCCTCATTGTTATGCTTTAGTTTCTTAAGCACCTCGGATGTACATAGACACTTCAATGCTCTGAATGTTGTCTCTTTTGGAATTTTGGAATATGTCACCAGAGCTCTGTAAGTTTTTTTGCCTCTAACTTGTCTAACATTGTAAGTAACATGTCTGTCCAAGACTAAAATCTGAATAACTGTAATTGAAAAAATTATTTGATTAATTGATTCAACTATCAATTTAGGTTGACCAAACTAATTACCTGGAATTAATTTGACTGTTAGTATGAATACTTTAGTGAGCAATTGAATAAATTGTTTCTCTTCCATCCAACCCGACATGGAAGTTGTAAATACAGTGTTTGGTGATCCCCCTACACACCAGTCTTTGTATAGATGTGATATTAATTTGTAATCTTCGAATGGTGGCACAAAGGCACCAGTAACGTTGACACAATTAATGACTGTGTAATTAATTTTTTTGTTGCTACCAACCAATTTCAGAGGGCGTTTAGCACCTTGCAAATGAAATGCAGAGGGCGTTTAGCAGGCTGCAAATGATATGCTGTTTACCTAGATCGCCTGAAAATCCAATTTCCTCAAAATTTAACAAACTGCATGAAGTGTTATTGTTAATACTTGCTTTAAGAAACTGTTTTTGAAGTGTATTTTGTTAATTTGTCCTTGGTACAAGAAAAAGCTCTGAGAGACAAAATATTGCCTGGTACTCTGAGGCCTTATTTATGACTCCATCGTTTCAAGAAACCTTGAAACCATTCTTGTCCTGGTATACCATTTTGATGAAAACAGATGACTTTGATTTGTAGATAACCCCTAAATATGGGCATGGGTTTTGCGTGTGTCTCTGTTTTTATGACAAAGCAACTCAACCTATTATCTCCTTAATGAGGGTACAGCTCTATAACTCAATTTTATGGTTCAAGATAGGCTTATCAATTTAATATTGATAAGCCTATCCTGTCAAATATTCATGAATAATAATAATAATAAAAATAATAATAATAATGAAATGTCAATATCAATTTTTGAAAACAAATTTTTACTGTAAACCTAGGGCTTTAGCTATTATAAGGTTGTAAAAATTACACTAATCGACAAGATATCCCTTTTTGTGATTTTAACATCTCGTAATTTCTCGTAAGTATATTAGATGAAGATTTATAATAATAATAAAAACTTATGGGTTACTTGCATCTTTAGATGAAAATGAAGATAAAAAATGACAAAAATTCTATTTTTGCGTACTTTTGAATCATAGTATCAAGACATGCTAAAATGTTTACTTTACCTATTTTTATCACTTTTGTTCTAAACTAGCCAATATACAATAATATGTGAAATACCCATCGAAAAATATATAGTTAGTTCCATTTTAAAGTTTAAAAATGATCTCAGCTACATTTGGTCAAAATTTCATAAATATTTATTCGAACTTTAAAATCCAATATCTAGAGAACTAATAAATATTTATTGAAAAATTTTGAAATATAGAAAATGAAATCTCAACAATTAAATAAACAACAGCTCATTGAACTAATTTGGATAACTAAATTGGTTCAAAACTCCAAAGAGAATTTATAAAACAAAACATTAGAGAAAATACTGTGCAATAAAAAAAACAAAAATACATCCAAGTGCAAACTTTAATGCTCACACACATGTTTGTTATATATATATATATAAAATCTTACAATAGATTGCTTTGGCATAGCAGTAGTTGGGTTTTGCATGGTGGCAGCTGGGTTTTGCACTGTGGAAGCTGAGTTTTGCATGTTAGTAACTTGATTTTGTATAACAGCATCTGGGGCTTTTACTGGCTCTTGATTTAGTTCTTTTGATTTTACTGGCTCTTGTTTTGGTTCTCTTGATTTTACTGGCTCTTGACTTGGTTCTCTTTGTTTTACTGGCTCTTGTTTTGGTTCTTTTGATTTTACTGGCTCCTGAACTGGGTTTTTTTCAGGTTCTTGTTTTTTTTTTTTTGAATTATCTTGAACTTCTGATTGTGGTAGAGATTCAGCAGGTTTTGGTTGTTTTTTCTGAACAGCAGGCGGAAGTTTTTTCACATTACTTATTGTAGGCATTGGCTTTGAAGCAGGTTCTTCAGTCTTTTTGAAACTTTCTTTTGGAGACTCTTCACGAGACTGAATTAATTTGTTTGCCTCCTGTTATTTATAAAAAAATTGATTTTACAATTTTCACTATTTTATTAAAAATCTCTAATTAGATTATATATTATAAATTCTTTCTGCAATTGGATTGGTCAGAAATTGGATAGTAAAGTTAAAATTGAAACATTTTTTTTTAAAAAAAGCAATACCTGTAAGCGTTTTTTTCTTTCTTCTTCTGATCTTTTTTTAAACATTTCATCATCATGTTCTGCTTCCTTTAATGTCTTTTGGTATCTGATTCTTTCTTCCTCTGCTTTTTTCTTTTCCAAAGTTTTTGCATTTTCTCTGCAAAAATATAATATATTTTAGGAATAAATATATATATATATATATATATATATATATATATATATATATATATATATATATAATAATAAAAATAATAATAAATTGCGGCAAGAAAACATAAGGACTAAGCTAAATAAAAGTTTGTGCTAAATTTAGCGCAAAGTAAATATGTTTCTTGTTTTTTCTCTCTCTTGTTTAAAAATGGTAGCAACCTTTTAGGTCCTTATCAGATGACAATGAGCTGTAGCAGCATTTCGGTGGATAATTATAATGCAAGTGCTAACTAAAGTGTCTGTTTGAAGAGTGCTAAACTAAAGTGTTATTTTGAAGAGACACTGAGAGTGTCCTCAAGTTATTCGATCATATGGCTAATATGTGGGTTAAGCCAACAAATATTTTCTAAGTTATTAATAAACTTGAAGTTGTAGATTAAATCATCTTGATTGCAACTTTTATTTAGTAAGATGAGATAAAGATGTGATAATCTGGCTTTGCTGGATAAGGCTCTAAGAAGTGGAATTTCCTTGATGGCATGGTTTTGAACTTTTTCAATTTTTTTAATGTTGTGTACAGATAGATAATTCCATACAAGCGCAACATATTTGAGATAAGGTCTGACCAGGGATGTGTAAAAACTCTTCCGGACTTGTGCATTTTTATAGATAAAAGTTTTATTTAGTTGACAGAGGACAGAGTTAGCTTTTGATGATATTATTTTTACATGCATATTTGAGGTTGTGCGAAATGCAAAAGCCAAGATTTCTTTTGTTGTAAGAAGAATTGAAAAGATGCATTCGCTGTGGAGTCAAGACATTAACAGTTGAGATTTTTGTAGTTAAGACATAAGGGCCAGGTTGTAGTCCAAGATGAATTTGATTTGTCATTCTAGAGCATAATTGGATTGGTCAAGGGTCAAATTGGTGGAAAAAATCTGTGGCCATTGGTCAATTTGTGATAATTGCAAATCTCTGGCCATTTGTCAATTTATAATAAGTGCAAAATTGACCATTTTGAGATAAGTATACAGTTTTTTTATGTTTCGTTAGATCTTTCATTTGGTCAAACTATGATTGCTGTAGTTTAAAAAATATATATATTTTTATAAAAAATAATTTATTTTTCATTATTAACAGATTTATGACAACAAATCAAATTTTCAAACTCTTCTCCTGCAAAATGTCATATTTGCACTTATCATAAATTGACCAATCAATGTATTTACTGCGCTAATTCCTAATGTAAGCACTTGCAATGTATGCATTCCCAATGTATGCATGTAATCTATGTATGTATGCGATGTATGCATGTAATGTATGTATGCAATATATATATGTAATGCATGCATTGTGTGTATGTGTGTAATATTTGTATGTAATATATGCATTCCCAATGTATGCACTACGCTAATTCCTAAATAAATTAGTAAAACAAAAATAAAAAAAGAATTAAACAAAACAAATAAAACTAAAAATAAAAACAGTAAAAAAACAAAAACAAACATCTGAATTAAAAAAGTTTCTAGTTGTATTTTTGTGGTTTTTTTAAGACCCTATGAAATACAAAATTTAAACATTGAATCAATATCTCAAATATATTTACCTATATATTAGCAAATCGCATATTATACAAAATCGCAAATCGCATATTATACAAAATATATTTACCTATATATTCGCAACTCAAATCTCAAATAAAAGTTAGTTTTTTTCTAATTTCAACTATTCATTAAGGTGCATCCAACGCCCCATACTTTCAAAAATTGATCTGTCCCTATTCTTAAAACTTTCTATTGGTTCTCACAAGAAACTTAAAAAAAATTTTTTTTAAGTTAAATAATATTTAGGGGGGCAACTACAAGTCTTAAAATTGCAACAAGACCTGAAATGCAAAAAAAAGGTTTTTCAAATGTATGTCATGTTGGGTCTCAAAAGAAGCAAAACTTTATAAAAATTTCAAAAATAATTATCATTTTTTGTTAAAATACCTTGAAAAAAAACCTCAACAAAAACCACGAATATATGTTTTTTTTTTAATTTTTTGTTAAAAAATAATAATTTTTATGCAATAAAACTTAATATTTTTTATAATAATAATTCTATTGTAAAATTTTTTTTATTTTTGAAATTTTTATAAAATTTCACTTCTTTTGAGACCCAACATGACCTACATTTAAAAAACTTTATTTTCTTCTGTTTAGTGTCTCATTGCAAGTTTCAGATTTGAAGCAGCTCCCCTAAATCTCATTCAATTTTGAAAAAAATTTAACAGAGAGTCTTGTGAAAACCAATAGAAAATTTTAAGAACAGATCAATTTTTGAATGTATTGGGCATGTATGGGAATGTATGGGGTTGGATGCACCCTACTATTTATAAAAACATATTGACCCCAAAATGAGGGATCTGAATTTTAAACTAAAATTTACACAGTAATAATTTTCAAAAACAATAATACAATTACATGAAATTGAAAATTAAAAAACTGTAGATAAATTTATTATAAAGAATAAAGACTAAATATTTCATTAACTTATTTGCCTTCACATTTGGGCACCTCACATTTGCCATCACATTGGGCACCTCACATTTGACCACCTCACATTTGGGCAGAAAAGATGAGCTAGTAGCTGCATTTTTAATCCCAGGCTACAACTAACAAAATTTTTTGCAAAATATTTTGATTTGATCTAAGCATTAGCATACTTTAGTTAGGTTAAAAAATTATGTTTTTTAAACAAACTATATAAACATCAATACACACACTTAAGTGTATAAATGAGCCGTTTATTTTGAAATATATATATATATATATATATATATATATTTTGTAAATATATATATATATTTTGTAAATATATATATATATACTTTGTAAATATATATATATATATATATATATATATATATATATATATATATATATATATATACATACATATATATATATATATATATATTATATATATATATATATATATATATATATATATATATATATATATATATATATATATATATATATATATATATATATATATATATATATATATATATATATATATATATATATATATATATTATTTATAGGGGCAACCAACCATTATTCATTTTTACTAAAAAATCAACACACACACACAGAGAGAGAGAGTGAGAAAGAGGGTGGAGCATAATTATTAGAGAATATCTAAAGTAAAAGACTCAATAAGAGCTAGCTATCAATATAGCAAAATCAGTAATATCTGAAATTTTAATTAAAATTCACCAGCTACTTCAAGCCCTAAGGTACCACATAGGAGTGATTACACTTGAGATCAGCTGCCTGTTTTAAATGATCAAAAGGTGATGAATTTTTGTCAAGACTGGAGTATATAGTTGAGTCAGTGGCATGTTGTCTGGACAACAACCTGTAGATGTGTTTAAGCAAGAAATAAATTAACAATGGAAACAGGAATAATTTGGATGTCTAAAAATGGATTAACCTGTTACTCTGGAATGACAGGAAAAAGGTGGTCATTAGATTTAAGAGATGAATTAGAGTAAATAGTTCTGCCTTATCTTTGGGAGAGGTAATAAAATCAGACTTATGAATAAGAAATCTAAAACTAGATTTTTCTTTTTATTATCTACTAACTTGTATTTTAAAAAAATGTACAAAATATAAAAAAGTAAAAAATCTAAAAAGGTAAATCAACAAGATTATATACAATTTTATAAGTCATATCAAGATCAAATTTGACTCTGCGATATTCATGAGACTCAAGTTAGAAGACAATAAATTTTGATATGTAATCAGTGTACGCAATATGATATCTTTTGCAGATAATTCTGGTAAAATATTTTTTAACTTTTTCTATGCAAATTATATCTTTTAAAAGACAAGGGCTCCAAAATGGGAAGCAAGATTCTAATACAGACCACACATAAACTTTGTAGGCTTTTAACAAAAGTTAAGAATTGTTAGAATTGAAGGATTTTTAAAGTAGGTAAATGCAAGAGTGTGCAATGCTTGAGATACAAGAGCAGTGTTTATAGAACTTCATATCAAAGGACACGGTGATTCCTATATCCTGAATTGAATAAACAGTTTCAATATTGGTAACAGAGTTTAATAAATAAGGATGAGTAGGTATATTATATCTTCCGTAGCATAAATAAAAACATTTGTTTGTTGATATTTTTAGTTGCCAACCATTGGACCATGCCCAGATTTTTTTTAAATTGTTTACAAGATGAATGCTTTTGTAATCATTTCTCAATTGATACAACTTAACATCATCTTAATGCCACAATCTCCATCAGTACAGTAAACTATGTTGTTAATAAATAGTGAAAACAATATAGGTCCTAATACAGTTTATTGTGGTATTCCACTCTTAACTGGAATGTTTTCGGAATATGAGATACCAACATACACATTGAGAGCAATAAGTTACAAAATTTTTAATCCAATTGAACAATCTATATTTAATACCATAGTGTTGAGTCAAGTGCATTACTATTGACATTTCGAACAAATTAGAAAGAGGAATTGCAATGATATTTGCAATTGATTTTGTTAATGAAACTGCTAAAAAAATCCTAAAACATCGTAGAACCTAATTTATAAGGTAAAATATGAAACTTTGTAATTTGGAAATAATGAAGCTGAACATAAGATAGCACATTTCGATTTCATGCAATGATAAAAAGACACTTGTTTTCAAGAGAGTAGATCTTGTGCAGCCAAAGTGCAGTGAAAACCATGGAACAAAATGTGGCTTGGTTGAAGCTAACAAAAAAGAATAAAAACTTCCATACCTACCTAAATCCAGGAGAACACACAGGAGGCGCAATTATCAGCAGAAAAATAAAACAATATCCCAAAGACCATCACAAAGAAAACTATAAATGAATTCTCAGTCAGCCTTAAGATAGCAGTAAAAAGTAGGCAATAAAATAATATATAAAATTATAATAGGGTGAGTGTTGAGAAGAGGTACAGCATAAACTTTTAGTGAGATTTTAATAGGTCTGAACCAACCAAAGCAGAAGAAGGAACAACTGAACACAAGCTAGGGTCAGAGATAAAACAAAAACCAAAGAGAAAAGGTAAGTAATAATGGTTGTCTGGAAAATGAATCAGATAATTGATAATCTGAGTCAAATTTTGAGCTTTAGTGATGGCAGAATCAGTATTAGACCCAAGCCAGTTAGTGTGATGACCAATAAAGTCACAAATAATAAAAATATTGGCTAAAGGATAAAAAAAAAGGGTTTGGTCAGTTTGATCAGAAGTAAAATCAAAAAAAGTGCAGACTTGAGAAGGAAAGTAATAAAAAACAAAGCGAAAGTTGAGTGAAGAGGTACTAACTGGAAACAGACTAAAAAGCAGTCAGAGAATTCAACGAAAGACAAATAATTAATACACCCAGTATACACCCATACCAAACATTTGACTATCAGAGTCTTAATGAAGAAAAGGATAATAGTTACCAACAATGACATCTGAAGATGAAGCAGCTGAAATCAATTTACTCTCACAAAGAGCAAGTAAGTTTAGTAAATTTTGCAAGTGGTAAGATCCAACAGATAAAAAGTTACTTTGAACAAATATTTATAAAAGATAGATTAAAACTATTAGGCGGTAATGATGATTTTTGACAATAGTGGCGAAGATGGTGGTGGCTTTTTATGTTTAATATTTTAGGATACAATAGTTATGTTTTATGTTTGTTATAGAACTTAACTAATTCATACATGATGCATGATGCACCTCTAGCTATGCAATTACTTTAGATCTGCTAATTAACCTAAAGTCATAACAAAGAGCCGTTTTTATGGTCTTAACAATGCGCATCAAAAACACTAGGAGGGATACAATCCATGCACAACAAAGCACTATTAATACTTTAATACTTCACAGCTGTTGATGAGATTAGCCTCTCTAAAAGCTATCATAAAATTTGGAAAGTTTTACTACCAGAGAAGATATTACTACCAGACCACCTCAGAACTGTTAAACTGATTTTAGCACTTTCAGTAGAAGATAACAAAAAGAGTTGCATAAATATTAAAAGGAGGCACAAGCAAAAATCCATGAGTCAAGAGGATCCAGCATTCATCATGCCAACCTAGTAGATTAAAAAGAGATGCAAGGCTGGTCAACAGGCATTTTCTGCTTCCACTAAAGTCTTTGCCAAGGAGGCCTTCTACAATACACTAGCCAATGCAGTTAACACCAGGCAATGATGAGCTTTTACTAAACCAAAAGCTCTAAGACAGTAGGTATTTTTTGTGTTAACTTCTCCTAGCCTTTACCTATAAAAGCAAGCCTACATGTTTTATTCATGAATATCTTGTCATCAGACTATGAACAATCTATAACTAAATTAATTATTTAAATGATTTTTTTGGGATAACATGAATTAGTTATAAAAATAATATGATAGCTAAGCAAAGTTTGAACTGTGAAACCTGTGAAGCGCCTTCTAACTTCCACATATCTTCAATGAAAATTTAGTTGTAATAATAATATTATTAAAAAATAATGTACATAATTATTTACAGTAATATATTATTAAAATATAAATTTTCTTTTTTTTAAACAGTATATTTAGAATAAAAGTCAAACATAACTAAGCATAGTTAAATACCTTTGTTCATCAATAGATTTTGATCTTTCTCGTATCATTGCTTCTCTGGCCATTTCTTCTTTTTTCTAGAAAGAACACTTAATAATTCAAGTTTTTGTCTAAAAATATTTCTGGATTTTTAATTATTTATAAACTCATACTTCTCTTTCAGCTCTTAACCTCGATTCTTTCATTCGCTGCTCTTCTAGGGCTTTTTCTTCTTCAATCTTGCGTTGTCTTTCTTCTTTCTGCAATTTTTTAACAGAGAAAAATAATACTGTGTGTGTATGTATGTATGCGTGTATTTATATATATTAGGGCCTATTCTAGGAAAAAAATTCAGGCAGCGATACCCCCTCATTCAAATTAAAATTTGGGCGCCACCCAAATATGGTTGATGCTATCAAAAAGGGTCTAGAATAGCCCCTTTTTGATAGCAGCTTATATAAATACATACATATTTTTTTTATCCATTTATTTAGCTATCAAAAAGGGTCTAGAATAGCCCCTGTGTGTGTGTATGTATATATATATATATATATATATATATATATATATATATATATATATATATATATATATATATATATATATATATATATATATATAAATACATACATATTTTTTTTATCCATTTATTTAGCCATAAAATTGAAAAAAATTACAGATTTATTTATAATTTTACAAAATTAGGTTTGATGTCACTCGTATAGTTAAAAACTAGTCATTGGAGTGAAATCTTAATAAAATAAACAAATAAAGCAAAAAACAAACAAACAACAAAAAGAAATAATATAGATAGTGACTAAAAAATAATTATAATAAAAAAAGACTAATAACTATTAAAAAAGTCAGACTAATAACAAAAAAGGAAAAAATGAATAAGCTGAATGAATAACAAAACGTTTAATGATCAGAAGGGTGATAGAAACTAAAAAATAAAACAAAAAGATTTATTTAAATATTATGAGACAAAAAAAATATGAAATCACTTGAATAATAGCAACAAATGTAAACGCAACAGTAATAAAAATAATTACCAACAACATAACAACAACAAAAAATACACGACAATATAAATAATACACATGAACACATCAATATAAACAATGCACAAAATTACACGACAGTATAAAAAAAAATTGAGATGCACAAACAAATAATTTTTTCCTTTAACTTTGCTTTTAGTTGCTCTGTTTATTTAATAATTTTCTTCAATTTATATATTTTAATATTTTCATTGTTTTCACTTCATTAATTTTTTTGTAATTCTTCTATTCTTAACAACTGTTATTTGCGTTTTCTTTTTTTCTTGCTTCTATTTTTCAGCTTTTCGCCGTTAAAAAAATACTTCCTCCATTTGTGATGTCATTGCAAAGAAGGATATGTATATATATTTTTTTAGTACAAAACTTTTGTTGTTCTCAAGCTTGACTTGACTTGAGTTTTATTTAATAATAGTAATTATTGGACAAAATTTGAAGCATATCGGATAATATTTAGGGGCTGCCATGGGTTGTCACGTTTTTGGTGCAAAGTGGAAAATATATATATATATACTAAATATATATATATATATATATATATATATATATATATATATATATATATATATTAATATTAGGTATGTAACTTTTTATAGGATGTAACTATAAAAAATACATAAAAAATATGACCAGTAGTGGTTGGCCAATTAATCAATAATTAATTGGCTATTTTCAGCCAATTAACTAATAATTAATCAGCTTAACTATCGGCTAATATTAATACTGATTATTTGGCATTTGCCAAGAAACCAACATTGGTTAATGGGCAAAACCACTACTAGCACATAGTCGCAACTTATATATGCAAATTACATTGAAGTTTATAAGCAAAATAATGATTGACAGACAACTTAAAAGATTGCAAATTATATGACTCAAGTAAGAAAGATGAAAAAAGTGAATTCAAAAGAACTGATGCTCGAGGAAAAAAACTAGACAAATAAGAGTTTTTGGAGCACTTTAGAACAGCCAGAGAAAAAGGATAAGACTTAATTGAATGACAAGTAACAGTTTTAGTAGAAGGCACAAGAGACACTAGACCTTTAGAGAAGTGCCCATTATAGTATTTGTAGAAAAGAAAATAAGAAGCAACATAACGACGATGCACTAATGGTTGCAGGTTAGCTGAAAGAGCAAGACCAACTATGTTTACAATGCATTTTCACACCTTGTCTAAAGGAGAAAGGGCATCTTTGGAAGATCCGCCCAAGATATGGCAACAGTACTCTATATAAGAAAGATTTTGAGATTTATCCAGATAAAGAATAGAATCTCTAGAGTAAGAAAGTGTAGAACACGATTAAGTGATGCAACCCTAGCAGATGCTAATTTTAAAACCAATTTGATATATGATTTCCAAGAGAGATTGAGAAAAAAAGTTAATCTGAGAAGATGTGTATGACTCATCAAGTACATAACTGTTCATAAATATAGGAAGAACTAAATTATTCGATAACAATTGCTTAAAAAAAAAGAGAGGGTTTTATCTGTTCACCAGCCACTGTGAGCCCTATGCTGTAGCAGATAAGAGATTCTTTTAAAGCTTGAATGCCCCCTCCAAGTTATCAGAAAGTGTTGGCTTCTCATCAAGATAAGAATATATGGTTGTGTCGTCAGAGAATAATGCCACCTTAGGTGTGAGAATATCTGGAAGATTGTTAATGTAAATTAAAAAGAGTATAGGACCAAGGATTGAACCTTCAGGAACCCCTGAAGTTACAGAATAAGAAGAAGAGTGCAGTTCATTGAAGACAACTTCTATACTATGATTAGAAAGGAATTAAATATGTTACCTGATAAACCGTAAGAAAAAAGCTTATGGAGAAGACCAGCATGCCAAACTTTATTAAAAGGTTTAGAAATGTCAAGAGCGATAGCCATAACCTCTCCACAACTATCTAATCCATAATAAAACTTATTGGTTATTATTGTTAGCAAATCAGCTGTAAAATGAGAAGATCAAAATCTATATTGATGATCAGAAAATAAGTTATTTGATTCAAGATAAGAGATTAAGTGTTTGTTAATTAAAGATTCAAAAACCTTGCTTATGAGAGTAAGAAGACTAATGGGACAGTAGTTGGAAGAGTTAGATTGCTCTCCAGAGTTTTTAAAAATAAGAATAACAGATGCTGCTATTATGCATGTTGGAAAACAAGACTCTGATAAGCACTTGTTAAATATTTTTAAAAAATTTGAAGCATATAAGACAGGTGGAATAACAGATTTTCCCTTATTATTGATACTGTTAGAGTTTTTCCAAAAGGTACAAGAGCCTAACTTTTGAGATAAAATTAGAGATTTCATGACCTGGGAATAGCGGGCTTTGGCGTTAGACAAAACCTTTTTACAATGGTTTCTAGCAATAGTAAACAGGCATCTGTTTTCTGAAGATGTTTTACTGATAGATATAGAAGTAATGGCTTTAAGGTCGTTGTAAGAGGTACAATGATAAGGGGATTCTGATGATGGAGAAGAATAAGATAATGGTTTTAAAGAGATCAAACCGTTATCAGAAGCACCTAATGGTGAATGAGGAGAAACTGAGCACTGACTAGGATCAGAAACAAGACATAAGTCAAGTAGAGAAGGTAAATGACTCGAGTTGTCAGAAAAGCGAGTTGGAAAGTTGACAACTTGAGTTTAAGATTGAAAAAGGAAAAAAATTGTGGACCTTAACGCCTGCAGAGTCACTGACATCAGGGCCAAGCCATTTAGTGTGATGAGCATTAAAGTCACCAACAACAAAGATATCAGCTGATGGATAATGAGAGAGGGCTTGGTAAATTTGATCCGAAATAACATCGAAAAGAGAGCAATCTAGAGATGAAGGAGAGCGATATAGAGCAAAAGGAAAGGATATAGAGTGAAGTGGTGACAAATGAAAGTACATAAAAGAATAGTCATTGGATTTAAACCTAGTTTCCCGACAAATGGGTGAATTCTTACAAATGTAAATGCCCAGGCTAACATGTGACTATTGGAGTCTTGACGAATTAAAGGAAGATAACCATCGACACAATGATCACAATATGAGACAGCCAAAATCATATAAGTGAACTTTGCAAGAGATAAGACTCAACAGAAGAAAAGTTACTTCGAAGACCACGAATATTAGTGAATGATAGGTTTAGAGAACTTAGTGATGATGGTTTTTTGTATTTTATTGTTTTTGGTACATTATTCATTTTTAAATTTGTTAAAGAACTTGACTCAAAGCATAGATATAACTCAGTACACTATTTAATAGTCCAAACAATTGTAAAATTATTATTAATAAAACCTAAGTCATAACAAAGGGCTCCAAGTTGCCTCGACACTGCACACCAAAAGTACGAACAGGGACACCATCCATGCGCAACATGGCATTATTAGTACTCTGATATTTTACAGCTGTTGACGGAATCAGCCTCTCTGAGAGCTATCACAGAGTTCAGGAATCCTGACTACCAGCCTGCCTTAGACCCATAAAACTGAGTTTTAGAGCTGTACCCTCATTAGGAGATAATAGAATGAGTTGCCTAGTCATAAAAATAGAGACACAAGCAAAACCATGCATTGACTTGAGAAGATCTAGCCGTCAATATCCTAAACTGAAATCAATGTATTATAAATACATCTGTGCCAGCCTAATAGATGAAGAAAGGGTGCAAGGCTGGTCAACAGATAGAATCTGTTCACCTCTTAAGTCTTTGCCTAGGAGGCCTTCTACAAGACAGTAGCTGGATGTGTTTAATATCTGCTCAAAATGAGTATTTTTATCGAGACATCATCTCTACTCTTTACTTAACCAAGAGCCCTAAGGCAGGGTGTGTTTAAGTTGGAGTTGGCTTCTCCTAACTTTGCTTAAAAAAAGGGTATCTTAGAAAGCAGCAGGACATGAAGCAGGTTGTACTGGATTACATGTTACCAATAGCAGGATGACCTGACTTAAAAGATATATACTTTTTATATTACGAATATATATATATATATATATATATATATATATATATATATATATATATATATATATATATATATATATATATATATATATATATATATATATATATATATATATATTTGTATGTATATTGGATTACAGAATGGACAAGAATATGGCAAATGCAACTCAACCAAAGCAAGCATAAAGTTATGCATATTATAGGGAGTTCTTATTTACTAAAATTTGATTACTACATAAATGACCTTAGCACACACCAGAGAACTAAGCTCAAAATTAAAAAAAAAAAGGCTTCAAAGATACCACACAATTTTCATAACCTTAATTACTCTATTCCCTGCAATTAAATGCTTATCATTAGAAAATAGATGGAGAAAACAGGAAGATTTAATTCAAAAATAAAAACTAGAGAACTTTAAAAATTAAGTAGCCTGGCACAGAGAACCTATGAAGACTTCTCTACAAGTTGACCAAGATTTAAAATACCACCGAGATATTATAAAGAATTGTGCTCAACAGTATCATTTCTTTAACAACAGAGTTGCTTCCATTTGGAATTCACTACCAGATGATGTTGTCATGCAGAAAAGTACTAACTCTTTTAAAAATAGATTGGACAATTACACTGAACAAAGTCTAAACTTAATAATCTAACAAAACTGCAAAATGAAAATGCAGTCCCGAAGTTACTATAGCTTTCTCAATCTTTGGCGTTTGCATTGTTGCCAGCAACAGATGAGATGCTTTACACAAAAAATAACAATAAAACTGTTTTTGTGTGTAACTTATGTTACTAATACTAATACTTGTATATGTATACATATATATATATACATATATAAATATACATACATATATATATATGTATATATATGTATATATATATATGTATATATATATGTATATACATATATAAATATACATACATATATGTATATATATATATATGTATATACATATATAAACATACATACATACATATATATATATATATATATATATATATATATGTATATACATATATAAACATACATACATACATACATATATATATATATATATATATATATATATATATATATATATATATATACACACACACATACATATATATAAATTTTTTTTCCAAATACAACTCATCTTAGATACTGCCTGCCAAAAACCACAGAAATATATATATATATATATATATATATATATATATATATATATATATATATATATATACTTCAGTAACATTAGCAGTGACATTACTTTAACTCAAGAACTTGTTTTATCAAAGTTTGTATTTCTGAGCTTAAAAGTTTAGAAAAAGTTGCAACAACAATAAATGAAAAAGTAGTCTCCTCAACCCGCATCTATTTGGCGAATGTAATAAAAAAAAAAGGTTTTATGTAAACTTCATGATTGACCACACTCATGTCTATAAATCTTATGATCAGTTAAATATGTGTGTAATTTTAAGTGGAAGTAATGAACTGACATACTTTTGTGTTTCTAAAAATCTAGAAATTTGTGTGTGAAACATTTTACTTTATAAAAACTAATTTTTTTTTTTTTAAACTTTCCATAATAAGATAATTGGAATTTTTAGGTACTGATACTTGGTTAGGCTTTGGTTATTGATACTTCTATTGATTCTAGATTATTGTATATTGTATTAATTCTACATTATTAACATTAAAAGATTAATTTGTAAATAAATTACCTCAGTTTTTGACCAAAACTCGTTTTTTTTTTGAATATCAATCTCTTTGTCAGGTCGTTTCTTTTCATAATTTGTGCCCTAAAAAAAATTTAAATAATCTATTATTTTTCTAGATAAAAAAGATCAAACATCCAAGACAACTTGAAATATGGAACATTATACAGGATAAGTAACACATACTCAGTATGTCAATACTGTTTTTTCATAAATGTTATCTGATAAAATACACAAGTTAAAACTAAAGATCAAAAAGTTGCACATCAAAAAATAAAAGATGACACAGTTAAAAAGAAAATGGTTAGACATGACATCAGTAAAAAACGAATTTTTATTTAAAGTTATTTATAATAAGTGAACGGGGTTAAAATTTGACCGGGGTCAGGTTTGTGACTGGAGCTGCATAAACATTGATACATCCTAAAGTATATTTATTATGCAAAATTCATGTTATATTTTATATATGATGATCATGATGATGATCATCATCATAATCATCATCATCATCATCATCACTATCATCATCACCAAGCTTTAGTCTTCCCTTTTTATACTGTTTCTCTAAAATAAATAGCATAAATGTCAAGCATTTTCTTTCCTTAACTCAGGCTTGTTCATACCATATGGGCATAGTTTTGAGTCTGGCCAAAAGAGGGCGAACTTATTACTGAAAATTTCACTTAACTTACGTTACCAAGGAAACATGGTAAAAAAATTATTTTAATTTTTAGGTCAGATTTCTGCAAATCAGTAAAAGGGATTATATTGAAAACTTTCACAAGATGTTGAAAATTCTATACCAAATAAAAAAGTATTTAAAAATTCATCAGAGATCAGTCAAGGTAAATAAACTTGTTTTTTGATAAACTCAAGTTACAGAGCAATTTTTTTATCGTGGATTTTTTATATCTATTATTAAGAGTTAGATTTTTTAGAATTACATAACAAAAGAAAAATTATTGAACTCATCAAAAGTAATCAACAATAGCAATTTTAAAAAACTGTTCATACTCTTCCTGGGTGATTTTTCATAACATTTATAAAGTTATCAAATCGAAAACAGTTTTTTCTGCATGACCAAGAGCAACTTTAATAAATTACTTTAGTATGACAACTTTATTATTATTAAAATTTAAATAAGAAAATCTTTAAGTTTGTCAAAAATTTTACTTACACTTCTTATGCTTATGTGTAATGCCTTATTTTCATTAGGTTGAATTTTTAAAATGCTGCAAAGTATTTATGCTTAAATCAATTTTAAAACATTTTTGACATAAAAACTGCTATCTCAGTTTAGAAGGGAGAGGGAGTGCAGGTATATGTGATAATTTGTGACAGGAGAAAAGGGTCTATCAATTGACAATTATGGAGCTACCCGATTTGCATATTAAGGTATTGATATGCAGACTCTTGTTAGCTTTCCATTTTAAAAGTCATACTTCAAAAAATGGAGTTACCCAATTTGCATATTAGGGTATCGATATGTAATGCACTTTCTCCAAGTTTCCTTTCTACTACCTCTACCACTTACTCCTAAAGCTCTCAACATGCTGATACCAAAACTACTTTAACCTTTTCTGACAAACATTGTTTGACACAATGTTTTTTTTCTAATCTCTGCTAAAGATTATGGTAGCTTTTCTTGTCTTGTTAGAGTCATACCGCAAATTCATCTAATCATCATCTTCTCTTTCAATGAATACTACATCTTATAATTACTTAAGGTTGCATAAATATGTAAAATTATTGTAAGCCAGCATCTAAATATGAAGCAAACATATATGTTTATATCCATATATATATCCATATTATGTATGCATAAATATGGAGATATATATATATATATATGCGTCTCTTCTCTAACCTCCATAATCCAAGCAGGTATGTAAGCTGTTATTCCTTCTTTTGGATTTTAAACTAAGCCTCATTCTACTCTACGCTTTTCACCTTCTTGTGCATTTGCTATATTAAACCATTATTATTTTTTTCATCTTTTTTACAAAACATCTCTTTTGAGAGCAAATATTTTTTTATTATTGCAAGTAGTTAATGTAAAAAGGTCCTGTCTGATGCTAAGCTCTGTTATTCTCAGTTCACTAAATTTTGTACCCTATCTCAGATGTTGGGTTCTAGAGACTGCTGGAAAATCTTTAACAGTGTCACTAAGCAAAGTAAGTCTAATATTCCATCTCTAATTCATGGGTCTGATCTAATTATTTTCCCTCAGAATAAGGCAGAGTTATTTGCAAAGAACTTTTCCTCTAATTTGACTCTTGAAGCTAAAGGCCATTCTCTTCCTGCCATTCCAGTTAAACAAGTTAACTCATAACTTAATAGTGGTTGCTTGCTATCTTGTCTGAACTGAATTAAAAAAATATATATATTAACTTATGCCAGTATTTAATAATGTATGCGTAAATTTATAATATAAAACGTATTAAAATTTCTGGCTAAATCTTATAATTTTGCCAGATTCGGGGTTGTGTTTGTAAAAACTCTGATTTTTAGACGGGGCCTGGTTACTTACTACTTATAATACTGATGCAAGAAAACTTTGTTTTTAAACAAGAATATATATCAAAAGCCCACATATAAATATGAAATACTTATGCACAAAATTTGTCAAAAATGAACAGTTATACAAATATATTTACAAATCATAATCAAAACTAATTTCCATATTAAATTGTATAGATAATCAAAATAAAAAGTATAATAATAATTTTAGTCTCACTATTTTTTTCACTTTTTAAGTCAGAATATAAAAAGTAAATATAAACTTTTAATACAGAACTTTTTTAGTTAGAAAAAGTAAATATAAACTAATTAGTCATTTTTAAAAAATACATTTTTTTAATTTTTCAACTGTTTTTAAAAAATACTGATATATAACAAGAGAATTCTTTCATCATCCCATCTTCATCTAGCAGGCTAGCGCAAATGTATTTTTAATATATTGTTTCTAGTTATATTCTAGCTAATATATTGTTTCAATGCATAGGTTTTGCTTGTGGCACTGCTTTTATGACTAGGCAACTCATTCTATTTTCTCCTAATGAGGGTACAGCTCTAAAACTAAGTTTTATGGTTCTAAGGCCAGCTAGTATTCAGGTTTCCTGAACTCTGTGGTAGCTCTCAGATAGGCTGATTTCATCAACAGCTGAAAAAATATCAGAGTATTAACAATGCCATGTTGATCATGAATGATGTCCCTGTTTGTACTTTTGGTGTGCATTGTCAAGGCCACTGCACTCTTTTTGATGTTATTTCTGATCAAATTTACCAAGCCATCTCTCTTTATCCATTAGTCAATATCGCTGTTGGTGATTTTAATGCTCATCACACTGAATAGCTTGGCTTTAGTATCAGTGACTCTGCAGGCATTAAGGCCCACAACTTTTGCCTTTCTCAATCTCTAACTCAAATAGTCAACTTTCCAACTCACTTTCCAGACAACCCGAATCATTTACCTTCTCTACTCGACTGATGTCTTGTTTCTGATGCTAGTCAGTGCTCAGTTTCTCCACATTCACCCTTAGGTGCTTTCAATCACAGTTTGATCTCTCAAAAACTATTATCTTATTCTTCTTTATCATCTGGTAACCCTGGTATCCCCCTACCATCATAACTTTTACAACTACCTTAGAGCTGACTGGGACTCTTTCTGCAAAACAATTTTCCAGAAAACAGACATCTGTTTTGTCTAACGCCAAAGCCCGCTATTCCCAGGTTATGAAATCTCATATTTCACCACAAAAATTAGACTCCTGACTCCTGGAGAATCTTTAACAGTATCAATAAGGGCAAATCTGTTATATTACCTCTCTTGTACGTTCAGACTCTGTCACCTCACCTAAAAACAAAGCTGAATTATTTGCGAAGAGTTTTTTATCAATATCATCTCTTTATTCCACTAATTGCATTCTACCTGATTTAGCCGCCAAACAGGTTGATCCATTGTTTGACATCACTCCAATTTCTGTATCAAAAGCAATTTCCTACTTAGACTCTACTACAGCTTGTGCTACAGTAATAACAGATAAGTTTTATTGTGCATTAGATAAAGGTGGAGAGGTCAAGGTTATCGCTCTTGACATTTCTAAAGCTTTTGATAAAGTTTGGCATGCTGGTCTTCTCCATAAGGTTTTTTCTTATGGTATATCTGATAACATCTTAAGATTATTGAATCCTCCCTTTCTAATTGTGGTATAAAATTTGTCCTCAATAGACAGCACTCTTCTTCATATCCTGTAACTTTAGGGGTTCTTCAAAGTTCAATCTTGGTCCTATACTCTTTTTAATTTACACTAACAATCTTCCAGATATTCTCACATCTAAGGTGGCATTGTTCGCTGATGATACTACCATTTATTCTTGTCATGAGAAGAAGCCAACACTCTCTGATTGCTTGGAGGGGGCTTTTGAGCTAGAAAAGGATCTCATGCTACAGCATGGGACTCACAGTGGTTGGTGAACTGTAATTCAGATAAAACCCAATTTTTTTAGCTAATCACAATAATCTAGATCTTCCTATATTTATGAACAGTAATGTACTCTATGAGCCATCTACCCTTCATCTTCTAGGATTAACTCTTAATTCCAATATTTCTTGGAAACCGTATATCATATCCATTGCAAAATTAGCATCTGCTAAGGTTGCATCTCTTTATCACGCTTGCCACTTTCTTACTCTGAATTCTTTTCTTTATCTCTATAAATCTTAAATCTATACTTGTATGGAATACTGTTGCCATATCTGGGGCAGATCTTCTAATGATGTCCTTTCTTTTTAGACAAGGTGCAAAAACGCATCACAAACATAGTTAGACCTGCTCTTGCAGCCAACCTCCAACTATTATTACATTGTCATAATGTTGCTTTTTATTCTCTTTCCTAAAAATACTATAATGGGCACTGCTCTAAAGAGCTAGCATCTCTTGTTCCATCTACTAAAATTTATTCTTGCGTTAATGGTCATTCAATTAAGTCTCATCCTTTTTCTTTGACTGTTCATAAGTGCTCCAAAAACTCTTATTTGTTTAGTTTTTTTCCTCAAACATCAGTTCTTCGGAACTTGCTTCCTTCATCTTGCTTTCCTAACTCATACAATTTGCAATCTTTTAAGTCGCCTGTCAATTGTTATCTTGCTCTACAAACTTCATCTTGATTCTGTCAGTAACATCTAACTCTAACAGTGGTTGCTTGCAGTCTTGTTGGAAGTGAAGATGTTGAAAAAAAAAAGGAATATTATTGAAGATGAACTCCTTAAGTTTCCACAACGATATGTAAAATTAAACATGGGCGGTAGTAAAGATGAATGGTAGTAAAGATGAATGGTAATCTAAATTTATTGGGAAAAAAAGAATAAACCTGGCCTTCAACACTATTTTTTTAAACTGCTGCAGGAAATAAATGACTCAATAATTTTAAAACACCCCATAATTTTTAAAAACTAAAGATAACAAAAACTGAAAATAAACAAATAAAAAGCTATAAAAACTGATAACTTACAATCTGACCTTGCGGAACAAATTCTTTTGGTGCTTCTTTGTGAAAACTATAGTTAGCACCTGATGCATTTTTTACTTTCTCCATAATAGATTTTTCATCAACATCATCTTCTGATCGAGCATTAACTTGCACATGTGCTCCCTTCACAAAAATAAAAAAACAACATAAAACAAAAAATTAAAAAAAACAACTGGTTTTTAGTTGTACTTCTGCATTTGATTTTTATATTTATTGGGTTTTAGTAGTATTTCTTTACTTGGTTTTTATACGTTTTTTAAAACTAACATGTGTAACTTACCACATGCTATTTCTAAACACAATTACACTTTAATCAGATAAATAATTTTAATCTTACGCTTAACCAGACAAATAATTTTAATCAGGAGGTTAAATTAGTGCAAATTTCATAAGTGCAAACTGGCATAAGTGCAAGTTTGGAAAAACATAAGTATGGCAAAAAAATTTGAAAATGTTGGCATAGGATTTGCACTTATGTCAAACTTTGCAAATTTTTTCAAATTGCCAGAAATTATGCCTTGGAACTTCTTGCTTATAAGGCGAGTGCCAATACACCACTACTACACTAAATCACAACTGCTTTGCACTTCTGTCCGCTCACACTTATGCCAATTCGCACTTATGCTGATTTGCTGTTATGAAATTAACACTTAATCAATTAATAAGCACTTAATCAATTGTCCTGTATAAACACTACCTATGTGATGTCTAGGACATAGGATAATGTGATATCATTAGATTACTTTGTTAGTTATAAGAACAAGAAGACTCAGTATTATAAATAAGTTTAATTTAAGAGTTAGGTTTGTATTTCCAAAATGATTTTTATCCAGATATCAAATTAGATCAGACAACTTCATTCTTCATGCAATGACATGTTCTTTTAACGGTTTAAGAAGTTCATTGCTCTGTGAAAACTTAAATTCATTTAGATTGTCAAATATAATCATTGCACCAGCAGAAATTAACTTGGTTATCTTGCATCAAAGTGACTCAAATGCTAATTTTTTCAACAAAGGTGCTGTGATAGCATCTGAAACTGTTTCAAAATAAGTAAAATTTATATTTATTTTAAATCAATATCTGATTTTTGATTGCATGATTTTAATTTGTAAAAATGCTTGAACATTGTTAATATGCTATTCCATCTAGTTTTTGAATCTGTGATAAAGAATATTCTTTGAATTGATATTAATTGAATTATTCTAGGTGTGATTTTTTCCTAGCGCTGCTTCTGTTTAATATAAAATTTCTTTAGTTTTCAAACTACACATTAAACAAATTTATTTTGTCTTAAAACACTACTTGTTAAAAAAAAAATTCAAATTGTCAATGGTGAATAAATTTTATAATTCACCATAAGCTAAATTAAATTATTATGATTCTAAATATATAAATGTAAACATAAACTTCAATGTTTAAAGTTAACATGAAAAAAATAAATACATAGGTTTAC
This sequence comes from Hydra vulgaris, assembly GCF_038396675.1. Classification (NCBI taxonomy): domain Eukaryota; kingdom Metazoa; phylum Cnidaria; class Hydrozoa; order Anthoathecata; family Hydridae; genus Hydra; species Hydra vulgaris. Next base: position 61,152,362 of record NC_088922.1, on the reverse strand, counting down.
CCAATAAATTATTATATAATTAAAAGTTTCAATTTTCAAGACTTTTGGTGAAATAGTTTGCCATTAACCATTAAATATGATTTTAGCTTTTCTTATAAATAGCTGTGTTTTTTTTTGTTATGAATGATATTTGGAAGTATATTCCAAAGTTTTGGACCATAGTGAGACAATGCTTGATTACCAAAATGATAACTGCATTTTGTTTTCTATAAACTAGTGCACTACATTGAAATGAAGAAAGGTTTTTAGAGTAATATTTAGAATAAACAGCTGTGGTGTAGTGATTAGAGTTCCAGCTTCAGAACTAAAGTGTGTGGTTTGAAGCCAGCTTGGACCATACATGCATCACTGGTAAGGAAAGAGCCGTAAACTTCCTTATTTAAATGTAACTCTACGGTGTTCTGTGATAAAACTTCTTTTAGCAACTAAAAAAAAAAAAGTTTGATTATCATCTGAGCATCTAAAAGTTTTAACATTGATTATGTTCAGATATTTGTATAGTGGTCTCAAAAAGATACTAAAGAGTTTTGAACCTTGTGGTGCAGCATATTTTAGATTTTGGTTAATGAAATATGAGTTACAGATTTTAGCTTTTTGAATACAGTTAACTAAAAATGTTAATTCAGTGTCAAACGCAGCATCTACGTCAAGTAACATTAGAACTTAAGGTAAATTTGTTTGTTAAAAAGTTCATATATATATATATATATATATATATATATATATATATATATATATATATATATATATATATATATATATATATATATATGTATATATATATATATATATATATATATATATATATATATATATATGTATATATATATATATATATATATATATATATATATATATATATATATATATATATATATATATATCATTGGTAAGCTTAAGTAAAAATGTTCTGTTGAATGATGTTTTTTTATCCATATTGATATTTTGTATGAGGATTGTTAGTTGTCAAGTGTAAATCAAGACGATTTAAAACTATTCTTTCTCTTAGTTAGGTAGTGAATACTAAATTAGAAACTGGTTTATAATTTTGAAAGTTTTTAGTATCATTGGCAGTCTAACTTTTTTATTGTTGGTCTTTATTATCCCTAGAATCTAGAAATATGGATTGACAATCAATACTGCAGATCATCTGGAGAAAATTTTACTCCAAATAACATGATAATTTTGTAATTTTCCTTTTTTTTATCTTATTTTGTGACGCAAAACATTCCCATAACATTTTTCATTTCTGTTGCATTATTTTTATTAATTTTATATTTATATTATATTTCTAGAAGTCATGCATATTTTGGTAATAAAAACAGGATTCCTGTCTAGTAAATTTTTGATTACATCTGGGAGTTTATTATTAATAGAGTAAACATTCCATTGTCAAAATGAGCATTATGTCCATCTAAAACACAGCTAACACAGTTTTTATACATCAAAAAGTAAAAATAAGTGTATTTTTTGCTACATTTAGCAATTTATTGGATCTTATTTTTGCATTTTTTTATCATATTTTTGCATTAACTCACATAATGTTCAAAGCTTTGATAGTTAAAACAAAGCTTTACATTGAGGTTGTCATATATTCTGCAGGAAGTTAATCTGAGAGTGACTTTTGTTTTTATAACATTGAATTTTTGTAATATTTTACTTATTTTTACTTAAAGATTTAAAACATTGATGGTGTATTGTTTTTACAGGTTTGATAGCTTTTATTTTAAAATAATCTTTAATGTTGTTCACCTTGATAAACTCTTCTATGAAACAGTTCAGTAAGCAAAACATACTAAAGTTGTGGTACAAAACTTACATGGCATACCAAAGTTGTGGTAAGTATTTAAAGAAAAAGATTAAACTTTTAAACATATATTAAACATATACTAAATATGAATGTATCACATATTCACTTGTTTATTTTCTCACCAAACAACTTAGTAGCAAAATAAGCAGTAAAAGCAAAGATGAAAGGTTTATAAAGACTGTTTAAAAATATTCATAATTGTATTTTAATATTAACATAAATATTATTTAATCAAATTCAAATTAAAGATTTCATTAAAAAAAGTAATAATGACTACGAATATTGTTTAAAAATAATGGTTAAAAAAAACAACAATTTACAAATGTTATGACCATGTAGATTTTACCCATTTTAGGGGTAAAATCTACATAGTAGTTTTTCAATATTTTAAGAAGGGTGGAAAGTTTACAAGGTGTACAAACTTTGACAATTAGTTTTAGTATAAAAAACAGTATAAAAAAACTTATTAACTTATTACCTAACCCAAATAAGGTTAGGTGGGCAATAAGTTTGTAATTTATTTCCCAGGGTCCAATCACTGCAATTAATTTTTTGAAAAAATGTCAGTATTTGATATAAGCATAAATATGTCCAAGTTTGAAATTTACTCCATGCAATGTTGCATATGTTACATAATGCAAAAGAATAAAAAGTCCAAAGAATAATCTGAATGATCTTTATTGATATACTTAATTAAAGACATTAATACTTTGTATTTAAAAATAATTACAAATAAAGTAATTGGGCCAGTGATAAGTAAATTTTTAAAAATGCTTTTAAAAGATCACCAACTAAAAATAATAACTGTATTTAAAAATATGTAAAAAAAAAAAAAATGATTTTGAAAAAAATATTCCATTTAATCAAAGATTTACTAAACACAAGATCTTAAAAAAGCAAAACAAAAGTGGAACATTTGTTTTGTTTATTCTTTAACAAATTTTCTTAAAAGTTAAAAAAAGTGTGGCAGAGTGAGATAAAAATACAAAAGGGCAGATGTCCAGTGGAAAATAAAGAGTCTCTAAGTAGAAAAATACTAAAAATTCAAGTAAAGTGTAGTAAATATAAAATGAAACAATAAACAAGAGTTTACTGTTGACAAACAAAAACTGACATTATCCTTGTTATGCATACAAAACAATACACAACAATAGTTTTAATTTCATTTGATCCTAATCCTATCAATAACAAAATCAAATGAAATAAAAACAATTTTTTATTTATTTAAACAAGTTTACAGATTATCTAAAGAAATTTGTTTATTAACATTTTAATTTTTGAAATTTTTTGTTGTTTGAAAGAGGTATTTGATTTTAAATACTTTTTTATTATTTATTTAACTTATTTATTAATTTTCTTTTTTTTTCTTTTTTTAAAAAATAAAAATAAAAAACAAACAAACAAAAAAACTTGTTTTGTCGTCTGACAACAAAACAAGAATGCATTAACTGGCTATTTCAGTATGACATCAGATTCAGCATGACGGCAGTCTGACGTCGTACTGAATTTTTTTAATTATTTTTTGCTTTTTCTCTTTTCTTTTTTTTGAAACAGCCATATGGAATAAATTAAGCAAAAAAAGTTGCCAAATGAAGATTTAAATCTACCTTTATAAGTATAGGTTTATATATATATAATTATTAATGTTGTTATTATTATTATTATTATTATTATTATTATTATTATTATTATTATTATTATTATTATTATTATTATTGTTATTACTATTATTAGAATACATGAAAAAATACAACATCGTGATGAAACTTAAAGTTTCATCATCAGTAATATCTATTTTCTAAATCAAGAAAAAAATACAAAAAAACAATAACAAAGCAAAGAATGAATTCTGAGGTCAAAACAAATTAAATTAGAAAATTGGTTAATCACCAATTGGGCAAGAACAGATATGTTTCTATGCCTCCACTTAGATATCATTTAATAGATTTAGATTTTTGAAAAATAGAATTTTAAATTTTTCATTTATGCATAATTTAGAGCATAATTTACAATTTCATGATAGATTTATGAGTTGCACTATTTAATTATTTTCCATTTGACAACTGGGTTTAAATTTGCATCTATTAATTTCTGATTTTTCTTTGATAGTTCAGTGTCCCTTTTTTTTACTTAGGAATATTAAAGGATTTTATACAGTTGGTACATCTAATTTTAAATCTTGTTTTGCTTATGTAAAATTTATTGATAGAAGTGTGAGCAGGATTATTAGAACTTACATTAACTTAGCACACAATGTTGTTTGTTAGGTATTGGTTTGATAACAGCCAGGTATTCTTTTTAAGGCAGTTGCAATTGGTTTTAGGTTAAATTTTATTGTTGTTTATAAAGTGACAATCGTGTGCATTCAAAATAGATTTCATATTTGGCATACAGCTGTAACTTACTTCTATCGTGTTTCTATTAAAAATTTGTTTATTAATTAAGGTTAAAAAGGTTTTTCCTACATTAGTGCTGACATCTTTACTGAAAAGAAGGTTAAACGTAATGATGTTGCGTTTACACTACTTTGTGTGAGGTAAATTTAAATTAGGGTAGTATGAAATTTTGTAATTAAAGTCAGATTTTAACAGTGCATCATTGTACTTAGGTGTAGATCTTTGAAAAAAATTTTTACTCAGTTTACTCAAACTTTAACCAATTTGCAGACAATCTGAACTTGATTGAATGCAGAAGCTGTTATAAATAATGGGCAGGTGGTTTGAATCAGAGTGAATATAGTTTAAAGAATTTCTGGGCTTGGAATATGATTGAAAAGTATGGTCATTGAGATTTAATATATCAAGGTAATTTATATCTTTCATGTTGCACTGTATTGATATAGTGAGATCATTTCATTTAAATATATCTACAAAATGTTGTTCATTTGGGGTCCACTTATGTTTTTAAAAATTGCTAATCCAAAATCAAGGTATAATCCAAAATCATTTTTATTATAAAACTGTTCAATTTGAAACAAAAGGTAAACTCCCAAAAGTTCACATACTTTTGCACCATCAAATGCTCCCATTGAAAAATCAAATAATCTGTCCTTATTCTTATAACCCTACCACAAACCCTGTAAACTAAGCCTAATTATATATATAACATTGTGTTAAACTTAGTACTCACCTGGTCTAGCAAAGAAACAAGTGATAACCAATTTAAAATAATTTGAAATGCAATTTTTAGGCTTGTTCAAAGCATATTTAGAGGTGTTGATTAATAATATTTCTAAGTATAGAGACAAAATCTTTTAATGCTTGAATAAGATTTGAACTATAAACTATTATTATTACTTGCTTGCACAATCGTGTAATTAAAAAAGTTAAACTAAAAACATGTCTTGTTATACACAGTGCAACAATAAAATCAAAACTTGTTATTCAGTAGAAGAAGCAGTAGCAGATTAAATAATTTATTAATATTTTATGACATTTTTTGGACAGAGAATAAAAAACTTTTATTAAGTACCACAGGAATAAAAAACTTTTATAAAGTATCCATGCCAAGATTTCACATTTCATAACATTTAAAGAAAAATCAGTTTTTGCTTTTATTAAAACGCTAAATAAACAAGTTTTTTCTTCAAGTTGTTCATCATAGTTCCTATTATGATTCTCATAAAGGATAAACAATATGGCTGAATAAAAATTTCTACTTAATAAGTCTAAAACCTGGATATAGACATTATAATTTTTTGCCCCAATATTTGATTATCAAAGAAAACAAATGAACAAATACTAGTTTTTATCGATGCAATTATAACCAGCTTCTTCTTTTAATAATTTTCTGTCTTCCTTTCTTGTACCCAAAGAATATCATGATACCAAAAAATTCTACACAATTATTATAATATTTGGTTGCCTAAAGGAAATGATGTTTTTCTGTAATGGACTAACTTTTTCTTTGAAATGCTATATAAACTTGTGAACTAAGCGACATTTTGAATTAACCAACAGCCATATTTTATGTTTAATAAAATTTGTAATTAAATAAATTTGATAAAACTCCAATTAAGCAGGGTCTATGTTATAGAGGAAGTCCGAATTTTAATTTAACTTTTTTTCTCTTTATTTATTATTTAAAATGCAAGTTATTAAAATGATACACAGTCTAGTGTAATAAAACTGGGGGTGTCCATTGATATATTTTGATATATACTTGTTGTTACTAACTAGTTTTACCTCCTGATAATAGTTAAACAATTAAACTTTTTAAAAACTTTACTCAGGGTGTATGTAAAAAGGGGAGTCCAAAATTTGTTTTAACTAAAATAATCATTTTGATTTTTTTTAAACTAATGAAAGAAAAAATTTAAAAAATAAAGTTTTATATAACAAAATAAAATAAGGTCAATAATGTCAATTCAAGTTTCTAATTAAGTTATTTAACTCAAAAGTTAGTTTAACCTCCATCAAAATATTGTAATTATTATTTTTAAACAATCGCAAAATTATGAAACTGAAATACTATTATGTTTTCCGGTTTTTAATTTATTCCCAACTGTTTCAGATAATTAACCATGCATAATTAGTTTAAGTAATAATAGTAATAGTAACATGTAGTAAAACTTTTTTCAACAATATAATCATGTTGAAAACTTTTAAATTTTTTTGGGTACGTCCAACGACGTAGCAGACATCCCTTAGACATTTGTGTGTGTGTGTGTGTGTGTGTGTGTGTGTGTGTGTGTGTGTGTGTGTGTGTGTGTGTGTGTGTGTGTGTGTGTGTGTATGAATATATATATATATATATATATATATATATATATATATATATATATATATATATATATATATATATATATATATATATATATATATATATATATATATATATATATATATATGTATATATATATACAGTGGCGGCACAAAGTAAGGATAAATACAGCAGAAATCCAATCACTGCAACTTTTGTCCAAATAATTACCAGATGAAAGCGTCATAACTACAATTATTGATCTCTGTTGTGTTGACACATCAAAATCTTTGCACTTCCTGTTTACCTTAGCAACAAGCACATGTTTTTTTAGATAAATTAATATAACACATTGGAAAGTTGTTTATCATATTTTAAGCATAGGAAACAAGACAGTAAAGGTAAGCGCAGTGCCTTCATTGAGATATTAATGTCATCATTATTAATTGGTAGAAAATATGTGTTCATTGTATTACCAATCACATATTGAGTCAGTATATACCATTTAAGGTCATTTAAGGTCATCTAAAGCCTGATATGGTTACTGAGAACCAGCAGTCAAGGGTAACTATTGAGTTTTAAGGTATTCTCCACCAAGCTTTTTTACTTAAGCCAATTTTTTTGTGTTTTATTAGCATCTGCTTCCATTTTGACAGCTTCACTATCAGTATTAATATTATTTTGTCTGTTTTAGTTTAATTTAATGATCTAATATCAGTATTTTTTGTTGTAGAAAAAATGATAAAATATCGTCGCTTGTCCCAGGAAGAGCGCCTCCGTGCTGTTTTCATGGCAGAAAATGGTGAAAATTATAGTAAAATTGCAACAATTCTTGGTTCTACTGCAAGCGG